>NW_006921617.1:9420062-9424555 GCF_000298275.1 Orycteropus afer afer
TTATTCATTGTCCAGCTCTCACATGCATACAAGGCGATTGGAAATATCATGGCTTGCGTCAGGTGCACCTTAGTCCTCAAGGAGACATCCTTGCTCCCCGGCACCTGAAAGAGTTCCTTTGCAGCCAACTTGCCCAGTGCTGTATGTCATCTAATGTCCTGACTGCTGCTTCCACTGGAGTCAATTGTAGAACGAAGCGATGTGAATTCTTTGACAACCTCAATCTATTCTCCATTTATCGTGATGCTGCTTATTGGTCCAGTTGTAAGGATTTTTGTTTTCTTTATATTGAGATGTTATCCATACTGCAGACTGTACTCTTCAATCTTCATCAGTCATCCTCACTTTCAGCAAGCAAAGCTGTGTCATCAGCGTATCGCAGGTTGTTAATGATTCTTCCTCCAATCTTGATGCCACATTTTTCTTCATATAGTCCAGCTTCTCGGATTATTTGCTCAGCATACAGATTGGATAAGTATGGGGAAAGGACACAACCCTGATGCACTCCCTTCTTGATTTTAAACCACGCAGTGTCCCCTTGTTCTGTTCGAATGACAGCCTCCTGGTCAATGTACAGGTTCCTCATGAGTACAATCAAGTGTTCTGGAATTCCCATTCTTCTCAATGTTATCCACAATTTGTTATGATCCATACAATCAAATGCCTTTTCATAGTCAATGAAACACAAGTAAACATCTTTCTGGTATTCCTGCCTTAAGCCAAGATCCATCTGACAGCAGCTATGATATCCCTTATCCCACATCATCTTCTGAATCCAGCTTGTACCTCTGGAAGTTCTCTGTCAATATACTGCTACAACCATTTTTGAATTATCTTCAGTAAGATCTTAATTACGTGTGATATTAATGATATTATTCAATAATTTCCACATTCTGTGGGACCACCTTTCTTTGGAATGGGTAAAATATGGATCTCTTCCAGTCAGTTGGCCAGGTAGCTGTCCTCCAAATCTCTTGTCATAACCAAGTGAGTGCCTCCAGCGGGGCATCCGTTTGCTGAAATATCTCAATGGGTATTCCGTCAATTCCCGGAGCTTTGTTCTTCGCCAATTCCTTCATTGCAGCTTTGACTTCCTCCTTCAATACCATTGGTTCTAGATCACATGCCACCTCCTGAAATGGATGAACATCAACCAGTTCTTTTTGATACAGTAACTCTGTGTATTCTTTCCATCTTTTGATTTTTCCTGCATCATTCAATATTTTGCCCATAGAATCTTTCAATATTGCAACTCGAGGCCTAAATTTTTTCCTCAGTTCTTTCAGCTTGAGAAATGCCAAGTGTGTTCTTCCCTTTTGGTTTTCTAACTCCAAGTCTTTGCACATTTCATTACAGTAATTGGCTTTGTCTTCTTGAGCTGCTCTTTGAAATCTTCTGTTCAGCTCTTTATCTTGTCATTTCTTCCATTTGTTTTAGCTACTCTCTGCTCAAGGGCAAGTTTCAGAGTCTCTTCTGTCATCCATTTTGGTCTTCTTGTCGTTTTGGTGAACTTTTGCTTTCTTGATGGATGATGTTCTTGATATCACCCCACAATTCTTCTGGTTTTTGGTCATTGGTGTTCAATGCATCAAATCTATTCTTTAGGTGATCTCTAAATTCAGGAGGGATATATTCAAGATCATATTTTGGCTCTAATGGACTTGTTTTAATTGTCTTTAACTTCAAGTTGAACTTGCATATGAGCAGTTGATGGTCTGTTCCACAATCAGCACCTGGACTAGTTTTGGCTGAAGATACTGAGCTTTTCCATCGCCTCTTGCCACAGGTGTAATCATCTGATTCCTGTGTGTTCCATGCGGCGAAGTCCATGTGTATAGCCACCGTTTGTGTTGTTGAAAAAAGGTATTTGCAATGAGTAAGTCATTGGTCTTACAAAATTCTACCATGTGATTTCCAGCATTATTTCTGTCACCAAGGCCAAATTTTCCAACTACTGGTGATTCTTCTGTTTCCAACTTTTGCATTCCAATCACCAACGATAACTAAAGACATCTTGATTGTATGTTCAGTCAGTTTCAGCCTGCATATATTGATAAAAATCTTCAATTTCCTCATCTTTGGCTTAGGTGGCTGGTACCTAAATCTGAATAGTAGTATCAACAGGTCTTCCTCGTAGGCATGTGGATACTATCCTATCACTGACAGCATTGTACTGCAGGACAGATCTTGAAACATCCTTTGTGATGATGAATGCCACACCATTCCTCTTCAAGATGTCATTCCCAGCGTAGTAGATGATATGGCTGTCTGATTCAAAATGCCCAAAACCAGTCCATTTCAGCTCACTAATGCCTAGGATATCGATCTTTATGGGTTCCATTTCATTTTTGACAACTCCCAGTTCTCCTAGATTCATACTTTGTACATTCTATGTTCCAAATACTAATGGATGCTTGCAGCTATTTCTCAATTTGCGTTGTGCCATGTCAGCAAATGGAGGTCTGGAAAGGTTTACCTTATTCATATGAGAAAGGATGGTTTTACTCTGACGATGCAGCTCTTTCGCAGTCCTATTTTGAGAGCCTTCTAACCCAAGTGACTCATCCTCCTCTTCTGTATTAGACAATTTTCCAGGCTATCCATGAAGTTGCACAGTAATGTATCACACAGTGTTTCTCTGCTATTCATAAGGTTTTCCCTGGCCAATTCTTTGAGAAGTGGATGGCCTCTTCCTTCTTCCTAGTCTGTCTCAGTTTGCAAGTCATGCTGATACCTGTGTACCACATGCACCCCGCTGGGTTTGAATCACAAAGTGGCACAGCCTCAAGACTCACAGCAACACGTCACCACAGTAGGAAAAACCGACAGACAAGTTTGTCTCCCTTAGCTGTTCAAAACTTCTCCAGCCTCCTCTTACCTGGATCCCTACTGCTGCCTTCTCGCTCTGTCCCAGTCCCCCTGGCCTTTTTCTGTCCTTTCCCCCACTTTCCCACCTTGCCGCTTTGGGGCGTGGCCTGGGTTCCCTCCCCTCACCTGGACCCCTGCAGCTGACTCCTCGCTCTGTCCGTCCCCCTCGCCATTTCTGTCCTTTCCCCCGCTTTTCCGCCTTGCCGCTTATAGGGCATGGCCTGGGTTCCCTCCCCTCACCTGGTTCCCTATGGCTGCCTACTCCTTTACCCCGCTTTCCCGCTTGCTACTTGTATATGAGGTAACCGAAAATACTATGGTGTGGTAGTTAAAGTTGTATGTCAACTTGGCTGGCTTTGAGTGGCTGGGCAGCTGGATGTAGTTATTCCCCATGATGAGATTATAATCACTTCCATGGTGGCATCTGCTGTGAGCAGTTGATCAGTTGAAAGACAGCTGCCTTTGACTGTCGCCTGTTTCCGGTACAGATGGAGAAGTTTTTGAGGAGGGTCTCTAGGTTTTAGGCACATCTGGATCGTGCATTTGGCTGGGTCATCAGTGGCCTGCCATGTTGCCTGCCGATCTTGGGGCTGTTCCTGGACTTGAACTAGTGGCCTGCAGTGTGGCCTGCCAACCTTGGGTTCTTCAGCCTCAGAAATCAGCAGCTGTCTGAGTTAGGAGACACCTCTAGCTCCAGTGAGCTTGGCATAAGAAGGAGAGCTAAAGCCCAAGGTCATGGGGCCTTCACCCAGCCCCTAGAGCTGGCACTCTGAATTTGGACTTCTAGCCTCTTAACCTGTAAGAGACTGAAGTCCTGTTTGTTAAGCCATCCACCTGCAGTATGTCTGTTACAGCAGCACTCGAGAACCAGAACATATGGTTTAGACCAGTGGCACAATGCTTCTCAGAAGCAAGGACAGCGAGACTTCACCTCACTTACTCTGGACATGTTATCAGGAGGGACCAGTCCCTGGAGAAAGACATCATGCTTGGTAGAGGGTCAGTGAGAAAGAGAAAGACCCTCAATGAGATGGACTGGCACAATGGCTGCAATAATGGGCTCAAACACAGCAATGATTGTGAGGATGGCACAGGACTGGTGAGCGTTTTATTCTGTTGAACCCGGGGTCACTATGAGTCGGAATCAATGGCCCCTAACAACAGTAATTATTTCTAAGGATTATAGGTAACTTTTACTTTCTGTGTAGTATTATCTTAGTAATGTTTAAACATTTTATAAAAATATATATCACATTTGTAATTAAGGAAGATTAAAAACTCAAGCAAGAAACTAAGGCTCTAGAACCCCAGAATATCTATTTAACGCTGAATTCAAAAGGCTGCCAAACTGTTATCCTTGAACTTTACCCAGCAAACCTAAATGATAAATATAATACCTGGTAAAATTCAATTCCTTGATCTGTTATAAAGACAATTTCAGTAGAACTGGTCCAGCAGAATCCTAGTATGTTGGCATTCTTTGTCTGTAAAAAGTCACAGAAAAACAAAATGACAGCAACAAATTCAAACTTACCAATAATCACCCTGAATGTTAATGGATTAAATGCACCACTCAAGAGACGGAGAGTTGCAGATTGGATAAGAAAACACAACCCATCCATATG
>NW_006921617.1:9429145-9448296 GCF_000298275.1 Orycteropus afer afer
TAGTAAGAAAAACTTATTTTCAGAAACTTTCTCCCAAATAAGTAAAAACTATAAATTAATGTATAAGTCTCTTCGAAAGCTTAAAATGCTCTGCTGTTTATATCACTGGACCTTTAATTGAAGTCACCCAGATCTGATTTTACTCATTAGCAAATCAGGTTTTCTCTTAGATACACTTTGCCCTGATTTTCACCTCTCACTGCAGTACCTGGATCTTTATTCCTTCCAGCCTAAAGAGCTGAGGAAAAAGACTAAGATTTTTAAGAAAGTTAATTAACTAGGGCTTACAGGTATCAACCTCCATCTTTAGGAACCAAAATAAAGTTGATATTTTTAGTTAACTACCTTATGAAAACTGGCAATATACAAAGAAGAATGAAGAAAACCAAAGACACATGGAAACAGCCAGTGCAAGGGACTAGTGGACCATGAGAACCTCAGCCTATGTGACCCCGAGACCAGAAAAACTAGATGGTGCCCGCTACCACCTATCAACCACTCAGAAAGGGATCCATGTAGGAGATCCTGGATAGAGTGGGAGAAAAATGTGGAATAAAACTCAAAATCATAATAAAGACCAGGCTTACTGGTTTGCTAGAGACTGGTGAAACCCCCAAGACTGTAGTCCCTAGTCAACCTTCAGGCCTGAAATTGAACTCAGTCCCATGTCTTCCAGCCAAACAATAGACAGGCATATAGGGTGAACATTTACACCAGGTAGGTACATTCCTTAGTACAATCAGCCATGAGAGATCAGAAGGACAGTATTTGCACAAGGAGACAGCTCAGAGGGCAGGAATACATGGGAAAAAAGGATACAGGGAAAAGGAAGCCACAGGGGAGAAGTGGGAGGAATGCTATTGCATTGTGGGGATTGTAATCAATGTCATGAAACAAAATGTATATAAACTGTTGTACGAAAAATGAATTTGCTCTGTAAACTTTCACCCAAATCACAATAAAAAATTTTTCTAGAAACTGACACTTACAAGTATAAAGCGCTAACAGTTTTCAGTGAGGACAGACCTAAGACCATGCCACATTTGATGACCAGAAGTGCCATAAGCCTGAGGCCGGTGAGGCCCAGGAGAACAATGACAACCTTCCACAGACAGACTGCAGGTCAGCAAAGGGCTCAGTCATTGGCCTGAGAGGCCTTTCATATTGAGGAGCCCACCCTCAGCTCCACTCAGCAAACCCATTACAAAGCTGCAGAAAGCCAGACCCATCCCTAAGCAGCTTCTGTGAATGTGGGGTGCCACATTCCCAGTCTGAGCTGAGCTCCCTAGCCTGGTTTATTATAGCCTGCAAATCTTATTAGTGTGGATTAGAACCCACACCTAGGAAAGGGAAGGAAGGACTCGACAAGGACAACAAATCAAGGAAAGGAAACATCATCCAGGAAGGGGAAGATGCTCCTCATCCAAAAGCCTCTACATGATGCAGCTCTGGAAGAAGCCTGGGTTTGCTGACCCAGACGCACAGCCAGCCACATGGAGACGTGCAGGGTGATGCCAACAGCATCACAGATGTCAAATGGAGTTATCCTCCCAAGTCCATTTTAGAGGTGAGGAAACAGGCTCAAAAAACTAAGAAATCGTCCAAAACCACAGAGATGACAGATTGCGGCCTCAGCATTCGCACAATCTGAAGCATGTGCACACCATCACGGTCTCCACCACACAACCCACACAGAGCTGAATGCGACCAGCCCAGGGAGGGCCCATACCTTGCACTCTTGTGTGTATTCCAGCTGAGAATTATCAGGGATAAAATTAGAAAAATCCTGAAAGAAAAAAAAGAAAAACACGGAGAGATTTGGATCAGGCAGCATATCATCAGCCTACCTGGGCATTCAAGATAAAAAGAAAACAAGAAACCAAAGTAAAATGCAATCAGAGAAAATCTGCAAAAACCCAAGGACAGGAAAGAGAAAAAGACCAATTTGGATAATGTGCCTCCTTAACAGCAGCAGGTTCACAAATCAATTTTATTCACAAAAGCTAATCCAAATATTCAGTTAATCCAGTTAGCGCTAAGAAACTGATTTTGAAAATCCATTCCTCCCATGGTTGATTTTGGAAAAATGTCTTGCTACATTACACAAGAGGCTTTCCAGAAAATCTAAAAATACTGATGCAAGAAATGAGTACAGGATTCTATCCATCTTTCCCAACAGCTCTGTCTCCATTTCATGGGGACTGTGAACACTTAAGAAGGCTAAGATACCAACGTGCTTCTCCAACTTGATCATTCTCATCAGCTCTAGCATTCAGAGAGATGAGACGTGAACAAATGGAGTTACCTGATTAAGGCTAATTCGTAAAGTACCCAAAAATATACCTCACATAGTCACATAGTCTATGTTGCGAGCTATCAATCAATATAAAAGATGAGGTTCCAAATTACAAAAAAGAAAAAGAAGTTAAAAAAAAAAAAAAAGACAAACTAAGGACAGCCTGTTTATCCATTCAAATGTCTTTCTCATCTTTAAGAGGTCAAAAAAAAAAAAAATGGCTCTGTTAACACTGACATTTTGTAATTCATTCTATTCTAAATGTACTTCTAAAGTCCTTTTCTTAATACCACATTTAAAGATATGTCTTACCACAGTCTTTGAGGTCCTCTGAACAGCCAGTATCTTATTTTCTAAGGAAAACTTGATGCATTTCACTTCTCCCTTGTCTTCCATTCTTTGAGAAAAAAAGAACATATTGAGTTAAACTTAAGAACTGAATTTTAGGTACAGTGGCATAGTGCCCAAGGCGTTGCACTACTAACCAGAAAGTTGACAGTTCAAACCCACCAGCCATTCCGCAAAAGGAAGATTGGGCGATCTACTTCTATAAAGACTCACTGCCTCGGAAACCCAATAGGGGTTGCTATGAGTCAGAATCGAATCAATGGCCATTTTTTGAGAAGCAAATCCCAGTTTAAAATTAAAATTATGTTTCTAAAGCTACCAGAGCACCTCTTTTGAACAAATTCAACTGGTAGCCAACCTGCAAGAGAAATGTGCGACATTACAGACAATAAGGAATTGAAGAAGTGATATCACAGTGTCATCTGAGAATTATTTTATGCATACGTATATATCCCCACAGTAACTTTCTGCACAAATTACTGCCCTCTCTCTCCATCGCTCCATGCAAGCAAAGCTTATGCAAAGAGTAGTCTACAAAACTTTTTACTTCCCTTTCATACTCAACCAGCTTCAATGCACTAGCTGGCTCCACCTACATACCAAAACCAAAGACAAACTCATTGCCATCAAGTTGATTCTGACTCACAGCAACCCTCACTGGGTTTCCAAGGCAGTAAATCTTTACAGAAGTAGATTGCCCCATCTTCCTTCCACAGAGAGGCTGGTGGGTTTGAACCACCAACCTTCTGGTTAACAGGCAAATGCCTTAGGCAACTGTGCTACCAGAGCTCCTTCCACCTACATACAGTGCCTCCCAAATGCCTCAAACACATGCTCAAAAGTATAATTCAAGGGAAACATTTGGGGGTATGGATATGTTAACTATCTCAGTTGTGGTGATGGTCTTATGTCCAAACTCATCAAACTGTACAAATTAAGTATGTGTGTTAATTATACTTCATTAAAGCTTCTTTTAAAAAACAAAATATTATTTTTAAAAAAAGCACCAACTCAGTATTATCTCCTGCAAACACTAGCCAGCCCCCAAATCAATCATCACAGGTTACTCTCATTTTCCACATCTTACTGACCAACTGGTCTTGCCTACTGCATCTCTTGCCTGCCTACATCATGCCCATCATGCGGCCTTAGCTCTGATCTTCCCTATCTCTGCCTCAGACTACTGCAATTATATATTAATGGTTCCCCTGGCTCTAATACGCTCTCAACTAACCCACCCTCAATGCTACTAACAAGACAATCTTCCCAAATACTGATGATCACAACCCACCTTACAAATTCTCAGTAACACAATAATGTCCTGAGACTCATAGCAGAATATATACAGTCCAACCAACTCCTGCCACTGGCCACCACTACAGCATCCTTTCCCCACACACACCCTGATCATCAGTCACACAGACCTGCAGTTCCTCAAACACCATGCACGTTCACTTTGCACTTGGTGCACCTTTGATCTAGAAGGCCTGCCCTCTTCCCCACCCCCAAAAACCTCATTTGTGATTTAAAATTTTGCTCAAAGCTTGCTTCCTCTGTGAGGCTTTCCCCTCCTGGGCAGTGGTCTTGCTTTGTCCACCCCAAGATAAATGTCACATCTCTTCTGTGTTCCCACAGTCCTTGGAGCAGAGCCATATTATAGCACTTACCACAGTGAACAGCATTTGTCCACTCATACGTCTCCCACACCAAATTTATGAGCTCCTCAAATTGGGCAGTGCTCAATCAAAACTTTCACATTCCTGGCTCATAGCACAGGAGTTGCACTCAGTGTTTGCCCAACACATGACAAGCCAAGAGATTGATTCATTTTCTACTTCAAAAGCTGTATTCTATTAACAAAGGCCAACTATAAAAACCTTTTTTAAAGTCATCACTGAACTGAGGGCCTACATTGTACTCTTCCCTTCTGTAATCACAGGAGTTAAGGTGACTGGATATTTATCACCTACACCAAGACACTTCTGAAAATGACAGGGCTGCTGTTTATAGTTAAACCAGTTCAACTGTGCAAACTGAGACATCCATGACCTCAATCATAATGGAAGTCATAACTTTCTTCAGATACAATATTACATGGGAAACACTAACCTAGGAATCTCCTTCACCTATTAAACACTCTGGAGAGCCGTGGCCTACCCAAGGAAATGAAGGCCCTCTCCAGGGCAAAAACCTGGAAATGGGCACAGGATGCCCTGACTTGCTCATTTCAAGTACCAGACGTAGGTGCCCTACTTTGAAGTATTTATTTGGCTTCACAAACCAACAGGAACTTCTCCACACATGTCACACTGACAGAAAGTACCAGTATCTACCACCAAGCCTCCACATCAGGAGTCTGCTTCCCTCTCCCTACAGACAGGGGTATGACACACACTCACTTCAGACAGCTCAGGGAAGAGGCAAAGGACAAAATATCCAAACAACCTTCTGAATAAGAAACAGAAAAAAAAAAACTTTTTGTTTTTTATAGTGAAATTATTCTGAAAACGTCAGTACTGTTACCTAAATGAAATGGGATTCCTATCATCTGGTCCTTTCACTACAACCCCAGTAGCTCCACCAGACCGAACGGCAAAAACCTGAAAGGGAGAAGCAGCATGTTAGTGGTCGCAATTTTGAAAGGAACTAGGCACATATAAGGAACTCTGATAGCGCAGTGCCTAAGGCACTTGCCTGCTAACCAGAAGGTTGGCGGTTCAAACCCACCAGCCACTCCTGGGAAGGAAGATGGGGCAATCTACTTCTGTAGTGATAATGCCTCGGAAACCCAAGGAGGGGTGACTATGAGTCGGGTTCCATTCGAGGGCACACAACAAAGGCACATATTAACAACCCACAAGTGATTACTGCTGCAACACACTGTCCCTAACTCAACTAAATGAGCGTGGCATTATCAATCTGCAGATACTTGGTAGTTTACATGAATTTTAACAAACGAGAGTATAGGGACAAGATAACCACGCCAAGTGCTACCCAGCGTGCAAGGCTGGGTCTGGGTCCACGAGGCTTCAAGTTTGAAGGCCGCCGGAGCCTTGGCGCCCTGGTGCACTTGAGCACACCCAACTACCCCACCGCTCTACTTCCCTTTTACAAAATTCCGAGAATAAGGCGAACCTCAACGTCTAAATCCTTCACTGCAAGTTTGGTAATAAGTAAACACAACAGAAGACGCCTGTGAAGATCAGCGGTGCTGCTCGCCTTCGCTTTCACTTTCCACGAGGGAGCCCAGCCCGACCCACCCACTCCACCGCCTCCTCTCTTGCTGCCCGGGAATGAGGTGCGGCGGCTCACGCGCCGGGACGGGAGGGAAGGCCGGGCCTGGTCCCTTGGGCCCTGGTTCGCGCGCGGGACGGCCCTCGGAGCGCTGGCAGGGGAGGCCGCAGGCCGAGCCTTGCCGGCGGGGAAGAGAAACGCGGGACCGCCTCTCGGCCCGCCCGGACCTGCTTGTTGGCCTCATCGAAGAAGACGCAGTTGACGGGATTCGCCTTCTCAAACTGCACGGGCCGCTCGCTCAGCTCCAGGTAGTAGTTCTCCTCGCCCAAGGTGGGCGCCGCTACGGCGGCAGGAGGTCCGGGGGCGGCCGCCAGCGTGGAATTGGGCGTACGCCCGATGCCGGGCGCGACAGGCAGACTGCCCGGGTTCGAGCGGCTGCGGCGGCGGCGAAGAACCCGGCCCCGCGCGGAGGCAGCTTCCTGGTGCCACGCCCCCACCGCCTCCCGGCACGTGACCAGCAGCGCCTCCGCGTTTAAACCGGCGACGGCCGGCGTAGACAGCTGTGGGGCCCACCAACCATCACCGAGCTCCGCTCCACACCCGCCTCTGCGCGAGAGGCTTCTCCCACTTCCCGTGGTCAGAGTCCTCAGTGGGGCTCACAGGTCCCGGACAGGGACAGCGGCGGCGTTATCTCGAAACCAGTGCGGTGCAGACGGAAGCCATCCTACCCCATCTGGAGTCCCATGTGCGCAGCTCCCTCCTCCCTTTCCCCTCTGGTGTACAGGGCCTTACGGCCCCAGCCCGGGAGAATCCACCCGCCGAGGTTTGCTGCAGTCTAGGTCCCCGGCGGTTCCGAAAAGCTTACCCTTTATTTCCGGGAGCATTTATTGGGCGCCTTCTGCAGCGCAGCTCCTGCTTGCAGGCTTGTAGGAGGGGGGAGTGCTAAGGTAGTGAGCCAGGGTGATGTGACTATGTCACTCAAACTCACTGCCAATGAGTCGATTCGACTTGTAGCGACCCCTCCTTGGGTTTCCAAGGCGTATCTCTACGGAAGTAGATTGCCCAATCTTGCTTCCCAGGAGTGGCTGGTGGGTTTGGTAGCCTTCTGGTTATCAGTTAAACGCCTTGCGGACCAAGCCACCCAGAGCTCCCGAAAGCGTGTGACAGGGGAACCTAATGTAGAATGGAGTAAGAAAGCCCCGTTTAATGGTTTTGATGTTTGGATGGGGATGAGTTGGAGTTAGAGAAGGAGTAGGGGGCTTCATTCTAGTAACAGAAGGGACTATTTCTTTAAACATGAGAAAGTTGGCAGGGATGTGGGAAGGGTAAGAGTTCTGTTTTGGATACATGAGTCCAAGGAGAAATGGCATCTACACAGTTGGAGATGTGTGTGTGTGTGTGTGTGAAGCTCATCAGAGAAGCTGCTGGGACTGGAGATATGAATTGGGAGTTACTGGAATGTATAGATGGTATCTGATGGCCTGGGATTGGATGAGGCAGGGGATAAAGTAAAACCCAAACCAAACCAAACCAAACCAAACTTACTGCCATCCAGTCGATTCCTATCTGGAGCAAAGAGGTGAAGAAAATCAAAGACTCCAGGAAACAGTGAGTCCAAAGGACTATGAATCACACAAACCAGTCTCTGTTTATCTGAGACCGGAAGTGCTAGATGGTGCCCAGCCACTACTACCAACTGCTCTGATTGTGATCACAGTAGAAGGTCCTGAAGAGTGGGGGAAAAATGTAGCTAGAACAAAATTCAAAATCATAAAAAAGACCAGACTTATAGGTCTGATAGAGACTGGTGGGACCCTCAAGACTATGACCCTTAAGTACCCTCAAAGCTGGAACTGAATCCACTCCCAGAGATCACCTTTCAGCCAAATAGGCCTACAAGGTGAGGAATAACTAACACCCTTGAGGAATGTACTCCTCAGAATAATCAACCCTACAAGACCAAAAGGGCAGCATTTGTCCAAAAATGAAGTTCAGAAGGCAGGAAAGAAGGGTGAATGAAAAAGGGGAACTCAGGCATGAAGTGGAAAGAGTGATGTTACATTGAAGGGATGGCAACTAATGTCATGAAACAAAATGTATATAAATTGTTAAATGGGAAACTTACTTGTTCTGTAAACTTCTACCTAAACCACAATAAAATATTAAAAAAAAAAAAAAAAAACCCTATGGATCACAGTAGAATATTGTCTGATATAGCACAGAAAAATGAGCCCCTAGGTAGGCAGGTACTCACAATATACAGTGGCCACAATAACAGACTCAGGCCTGTTAACATAACTATCAGATGGTGTGTTGTTGTTGTTGTTATGTGCCGTCAAGTCAGACCCGACTCATAGTGACCCTTCCTTGGGTTTCCGAGGCAGTATCACTACAGAAGTAGATTGCCCCATCTTCCTTCCAAGGAGTGACTGGTGGGTTTGAACCACTAGCCTTCCGGTTAGCAGTCAAGTGCCTTAGGCACTATGCTACCAGAGCTCCCATCAGATGGTGTAGCCTGGGGTAATGTTTCTTTCTATTATAATGAGGCTGGGCACCATGAGTCAGCAACAAACAACACCAGTTTGAATGGTAGACAATTGTAGGTGAGAATTTTCTTGTATCATCTTTGTGCTCCCACCATATCTGGCCTGATATTATTCCTGTTATCAAGAGGCTTTATCTGTTGGCTTTTCCTTTGTTACTTCTGCAGATATCTCCTTCTTCATTGCAGTCATTTATGTAACAGGTAAAGTTTCTACTATTTATTTAAACATTAAATCAAAGTAAGGATGCAAAGCTACACCTCTGTTTCAGTTTCTTTTCATTGCCCACACGTTTTTCACTGCTTTCAATTTGACGTTCAGAGAAAAATGAAAGTTCATTATTTAAATCCAAATAATCTAAATGTTATTAATATTTACAATTCATTTATATAGGAAATAAAAAGTTGCCTTTTTTAAATGACTCATTAAACAATCTTAAAACGTTGTCCTTATAACCACATGTAGTTGTTCTGGGGATAATTTAAGCAAACATTGCCTCAAAACCTGGTTTTACAGCCACCAAAGGACCACTATGCATCATTCCCTGGTCTGTGACTCTGGTGGAATGGAAGTTCTGCTTTCAGTTCTTTTGGGTATGTACCTGGGAGAATTGTTGGGTCATTTGGTAATTCCATGTTTCACTTTTTGAGGAACTACCAAATGGCTACATCATTTTGCATTCCCACCAGCAATGGACAGATGTCCCAGTCTCTCCACACACATCCTCACCAACACGTTATTTTCTTTAAATATATATATTGTTGTTGTTGCTGTTATATGCCGTCGAGTTGGCCCCGACTCATAGCGACCCCTCCTTGGGTTTCCGAGGCAGTATCACTACGGAAGTAGGATTGCCCAACATTCCTTCCGAGGAGTGGCTGGTGGGTTTGAACCGCCAGCATTCTGGTTAGCAGTCAAGTGCCTTAGACACTATGCTACCAGAGCTCCTATATATATATATATGTAATTATATACTAGCCATTCTAGTGGGTTTGTAGTAGTATCTCATAGTGGTTATGATTTGCATTTCCCTAACAACTAATGATGTTGAGCATCTCTCAATATTATTTTAAAGCATGACTGTGTCATCTGCTTAAGTAGTTGTATCAGTCAGAAATTTCACTGTGGTTATGATTTGTATTTCTGGTGCACAAGGCACTTGGCTGCTAACCAGAAGGCTGGCAGTTCAAACCTACTAGCCACTCCTTGGAAGGAAGGTTGGGCAATCCTACTTCTGTAGTGATACCGCCTCGGAAACCCAAGGAGGGCTCGCTCATAACAACAACAACAACAAAGTCTAAGGAGGGAACTCTGGTGGCATAGTGCCTAAGGTATTTGACTGCTGGCAGTTCAAACCACCAACCACTCTGTGGAAGGAAGACTGGGTAATCTACTTCCATAAAGATTTACAGCCTTGGAAATCCAAAGGGGGTTGCTATGAGTTGGAATCAACTCAATGGCAGTGACTTTGGTGTTTGGTGGCGTAGTGCCTAAGTCATTTGACTGCTAACTAGAAGGCTGGTGGTTCAAACCCACCAGCCACTCCTCGGAAGGACAATTTTGCAATCCACTTTTCCGTAGTGAAACTGCCTTGGAAACCCAAGGAGGGGTTGCTATGAGTTGGATCCGACTCTGCAGCAATGAGTTTTGTTTTTGGTATTGTAATGACGTTGAGCATCCCTCAATGTTATTTTCAGGTTTAATCTTCTAAGATCATGACCATGTCATCTGCTTAGGTGGCTGTATCAGTCAGTATCAGCTAAATTATGCCATGGAACAAATAACCCCCAAATCTCAGTAGCTTAAAATAAAGGTTTGTGCTACATGTCCATTGCAGGTAGCTTTGTTGCAATATATGGTAAATATAGTTAAGAAACTAGTTTTTGAGTCATTGAGACCTGGATTTGAATCAAAGTCCTGTCACTGAGTAGATGTGAATAACTCTTTATACTTTTGTATCTTTTCATTAAAATAGGGAAACACATTGCTGTGAGAATTAATTGAGATAAAACATGAAAATGGCAAATGTACATAATCAGCATTTAATAAATGATGACTTATTGCCACCACTTGACATGCACCTACAGAAACAATAAACCTTACTATTAACATGACAGGAGCTCTGGTAGCATAGTGCCTAAGACACTTGACTGCTAACCAGAAGGCAGGTGGTTCAAACCCACCAGCCACTCCTCGGAAGGTTGGGCAATCTACTTCCGTAGTGATACTGCCTTGGAAACCCAGGGAGGGGTCGCTCTGAGTCAGATCCGACCCCTGGCACATAACAACAACATTAACATGACAGGAGCTCTGGGGCCATCGTGGTTAAAAGCATTCAGCTGCTAACCAAAAGGTCAGTTGTTTCCACCCACCAGCCACTCTGTAGGAGAAAGATGATGCAGTTTGCTTTCATAAAGATGTACAACCTTGGAAACCCTATGGGTCAGTTCTACTCTGTCCTAAAGGGTTGCTATGAGTTGGAATTGACTTGATGGTAGTGGGTTTTTATTAACATGACACCCAAACCAAAAACCATAAAGGGAAAGCTTGATGGAGAAGAGTACATAAAAATGAAAAAGATCTGCATAGAAACAGCAACAGTCCCAAAGGGTCTTTCCACTATGGTCAAACAGATGCAAGATGTAATAGCTTATCCTGGAGGGTCTTGAGGCACAGCAGTATCGATAAATCTTTACAATGGACCCCCAGAAACAGACATGATGGAGAAGACAATTTTTATAGCAGTTAACCTGAAAAACCTGTCCTGCCATTGTCCTGTGACTTTCTGGTAATAAATTGAAGAGCACATACGCTTGCAATTATGTATCCTTAACCAGTTATCTAATCCCACTTATATGTAAAGATTTATAGCCTTGGAAACCCTATGGGAAACCCTTGGAAGCCTATAGGGTCGCTATGAGTTGGAATTGACTCCATGGCATTTGTTGTTGTTATTGTTATATGCCATCGAGTCGGACCCGACTCATAGTGACCCCTCCTTGGGTTTCCGAGGCAGTATCACTACAGAAGTAGATTGCACCATCTTCCTTCTGAGGAGTGGCTGGTGGGTTTGAACTGCCAGCCTTCTGGTTAGCAGTCAAGTACCTTAGGCACTACGCTACCAGAGCTTCCATGGCATTTGGGTGGGCTTTTTTTATATATAGCACTTAAAAGGGGCAGTCATGGTTCAGTGGTGGAATTCTCACCTTCCATGCTGGAGACCTGAATTTGATTCCCTAATGCACCTCAAGTGCACCTATCTGTCTTGTGTGTTGCTGAGTTTCAGTGGAACTAAACTAAAACAGACAAGGAAGAAAGGCCTGGCAATTTACTTCCCCAAAAATCAGCCAATGAAAACCCTATGGATCACAATAGTCTGATCCCATTGTGCATGGGGTGGCCATGAATAAGGAGCCAACTTGACAGCAGCTAACCACAACACATTGCTGTGCCAAGCAGTATTCTATCTATGCATACATAACCCTGAGAAGTAGCTACTACTTTATCCTCATCTAAAAAACAGATAAGGAAACTGAGGTTTGCACAGCCGGTGAGTGGTGGAGCCAGGATTCCAAACTCAGAAAATTCGGCCCAGAGCCTGCACTCTTAAACACTCTCCCAAGCTGTGTGAAGTGTCTACAGTTGCAAAAGATGAATAAGAAACAGAAAAATAACTTGTAACAGTGCAATGTAAATATTTGTAATATCGTACAGCTCTTTACTAGCCTAGATATAGAACAAGCTCCTACAGAACAAGTAAGTCATATGAACAATAAGTAAAATGAACCACCTCAAATGAAAATGGGCTGTGAATCTGAACAGACGTCACAAGGAAAGACACACAATGGCCAAGGCACCTACCTATAAGATGTCACTAATGAAATAAAAACTTATTAAAATGATATTTCTACACCCATCACATTGACAAAGAGCTCTGGTGGCATAGTGCCTAAGTCATTTGACTGCTAACCAGAAGGCTGGCATTTCAAACCCACCAGCCACTCCTTGCAAGGAAGATTGGGCAATCTACTTCCGTAGATACGGCCTCGGAAACCCAAGGAGGGGTCGCTATGAGTCGGCTGACTCAATGGAAGCTTTTTTTAAATCACATTGACGAAGATTAGAAATGTAATATCCGGTATCAGCAAGGGGATGAAGTGGCAGGAGTCTTGAACTTTCAGTGCGGCACAGGAGAGCTCCCAAGGCTGCTGAACTTGAGAAGCCAGGACCTGGGGTGAAGGGAAGCTCAGGGAGGTGGGTTTGACACTTGGTGATTTGAAAGTGCTGGCTCAGAAGCTGAGATGCTGAGCAGGAAGGGAAAGATAAGCAGCTAGAAAGCTGAGCAAAATGTTTTTTAGATACATTCAGGACTGGTGGTAAAAATTGGCGTTCAGAGCCCGCTGGGGAGCAGTCCTGGAAAAAACACCAGGCTTTCCACTGAGGCCCAGAAGTACCTTTACCTAGGAGTAGGTGAACTGCACATACCAGTTCCCATTCAGTTCCAACTCATGAAGACTGCATGCGATTCAGAGTAGAACCATGTTCCGTATCGGAAGCAGATTGCCAGGTCTTTCTTCTGACGGACTCTGGGTGAGTTCAAACCATCAACTTTTCAGTTAGTAACTGAGCACTTAAACACTTGTGCCACCCAGGAACTTCTGAACTGAGCACGAAAAAAACAAATAGCAAAATAAACCACATCCCACTGCCACAATTTCGACTCATAGTGATCCTTCCTTGGGTTTCCAAGGCAGTAGTTCTATGGAGGGGCTGGAGGGTTTGAATCTCCAGCGTCCTGGTTAGCAGTCAAACACCTTAGGCACTACGCCACCAGAGCTCTTGAACTGAGCATGTTGTTGTTGTTGTTGTTATTTGCCATCAAGTCGGCCCCGACTCATAGTGACCCCTCCTTGGGTTTCCGAGGCGGAAGTAGGAATGCCCAACCTTCCTTCTGAGGAGTGGCTGGTGGGTTTGAACCGCCAGCCTTCTGGTTAGCAGTCAAGTGCCTTAGGCACTATGCTACCAGAGCTGAGCATGTTGTTGTTGTTGTTGTTGTTATGGGCCGTCAAGTCAGCCCTGACTCATAGCGACCCCTCCTTGGGTTTCCGAGGCAGTATCACTACGGAAGTAGGATTGCCCAACCTTCCTTCCGAGGAGTGGCTGGTGGGTTTGAACCGCCAGCCGTCTGGTTAGCAGGCAAGTGTCTTAGCCACTATGCTACCAGAGCTCCCAGAGCTGAGCATAGGGCAGGGAAAAAAACTGCAGAGCAGTCTTGACCTGAGCCCTTGATGATAAGTGAGGTTGAGGGCCCTGCCCTATCCTTTGGTATTAGTGAATCAGCAGCAGTCACCAGTTTTTCTTCTTTTAGTATGGGCCCAACCCAGAAAAGCTCAGTGTTAACTCCTGGTGTTCAAGATAAGCAACTTTGCATGCTTGTGTTCCTCCTGCAGTAGCTACAAAGTGCTTCTGGCACTTCTCAGGGTTTTGTGTTTTGTTTTTATTCTGTGCCACACTCTACAACAGACGTCTGGAAGAGTATTTACTAAAATTTATATAGTGGTTCTCACTGCTTGGCAGGTTTTCAGGTGACATTTACTTTCTTGGAACTTTCCAAATCCCTTTTTGGTTTTAAAATGAACATAATTTTTATAAAATTAGCTGTTTAAAAATGTGTAGCTGCTTAAAAATGTATTTACTGGCAACTATTGACTATGTGTCACTGTTTTCCAACCTGCTTTTCATTTCACTTTGAATTCATGTTTCTTGACAATTTATTTGTATGAATATGTACATCGAAAATAATGGTGGAGGTGGTTGTCTTGCACAGTAGGTGATTTGTTTTCCTTCTACCTTTTGGCACTGCTGAATTTTAAAATGAGCCCCTATTATCAATACTCCTTTTCCCTTTAGAAGCCAGCCATCAGGTCCCAAGCCATTTCCATGTGAACTACATTCAGATTCTTTGGCCAACCCACATACAATGTATGGTTTTCAGTCCCATCCTACTTGCTTTCTTTCAACTACGCTGTCCTGCCTGGACTACTACAGCAGCGGTTCTCAAACTTTTTTGCCTCCAGATACTTTTCACTTTCAGAAAAACATCACTGAGGACCCCAATGAGCTTTTATTTGAGTTCTATTGGTATTTGCCATATTAAAAATGTTTTGGAAAAACAGTTACTTTTCACTTAAAAATGTTAGCATGTAATGGGTTTATTTTTTCTAATATATTTGATCTTAACTCCCCAAAAAGCTATGTTTAGGTGACAGTTAAAAGACCCAGGACAGTGAAATAATGCTGTTTCAAATGTAACCTTATATTTTTAGGAAACAAACTGGAAATCAAAGAATAAAAATGTAAACCCTATAAAAACCCAATATATATGTATGTATTTGAAAATATGAGCCCTGAAGTTTGAAAACACAACCAAGCAAGCTTCCCCGCGCCAAGCCCCCAGTTTCTAAAGTGCTGGAAAACTGGAATTTCAAAAAGTACAAATAATACTCCCTTCATGCCCAGAGCCTAAACAAGCAGCAAAAACCCCACCCACATCCTCCCTCTTCTCACCTTAGAGGCTCCATGTCCTTCATCTTCCCTAGAGAGTCTACCATGATCAAAGTTTCACCATCAGCTATCTCATTTGATCCCACTTTTTGTTCACAGATTTTTTAAAAAGGGCATAATGTAATACAAGCTTATGGAAAAAAACTGCCAGGGATGGATGCCATACTATGAACAGGGGGTTTGGGAATACAAGGGACTTTTACTTACATATTTTGAAATCTCTGTAATGTTTAAAATCAAATGAGCATGTCTTACTTTTGTTAGAAGAAAAATATTTTTATAAAAAAGAAACTGGCAGTGAATTACCTTTCTAAGCACAGGCATCCTTATTTTGATAACATATGGTATAGATCATATATATCCACTTTCATTAAAGTGAGGCAACATATCCCTATTTACATAATTTATATATATTTTCCATTTATATTTCTTTATTTAGCAAACCAACATTTTCCACTACGTCAGTAATTTGCTCTGATCTATGAGACTATTCGTAAGGCGACATAACCCATTTAAGAGTGAAATCTAAGTTAGTGAGGGTGAGGAAAAAAGCTGTTTAAAAGAGTACTGCTTAATTTTATGTAGAGAGTAACCTAATGCCAGGGCTTCATGTAAGAAATAGGAAGAAAGCACACAAAGAACCAATTCTAAAATGATCTCTTCATTTTTAATTTTTTAAAAAGCATGTTCATAGCACACTCCAAGAACGTCATACAGCAATAGCTTGCTGCTCTTTGTTAAACAGGGTATGTTAGAAAACAACAAAATGTAAATGGTAAATAAAGGTTTTTAAAATTAGATAGTTCTCTGAAATTTCTGTCAATAATCACCAGTCACGTAATCTTTGTCCCAGAGTAGTCAACATTTGAGAAATGAAATGAATATCTACCTCAATCACACTTCTCTGAAATGCAGTTAAAAACAGTACAACAGAAACAGAAATAAATACTTTTCTAGAAAGAACATATTTGGCAATTTAAAATGTTACGATGTTTAGATTTTTTTTCTTTTTATTATCAGACAGAAAGTCTGGGTCATCAGTGATGACAGAAGGAACATTACGGTGTAGTTGATGAAGTCTGACCTAACAAACCAATGGGAAAAGTATAGTGCTTGCTTTTCTTAGAAGAGGAGTTCAGTTAGTACTAGAAATTATTAAAAGGTCAGATAATTCAAAGTAATTGGTTAAACTGGTATCCAAGTTGCTTTAAATATATTTTCCCCCTTTTGATTATTTAATATTTCTAATTTGCTTACATTATTTCTCTCAAATATAATTTGAGTGAAATAGAAACTGAACTTTGTTTCATTAACTTCATTAGAATGTGTCAAACATGGTTAAATCTTATATTCTGTCCTTCCAAATAAGTTGTATTTTCCTTATAAATGGAAAGCAGCTACACCATGAGTTATATTCTAACCATTTTACTTAAATGTAGAAAAACTGAAAGTTAAATTAAAAAACATCTTTTTTTTTAAAGTTAAGAAGTCCTTAGATAATTATCAGAAACTTAGGATGCCTTTTCTTGATGTAAGTATGGAAAAAGTAGCATTTGGTTCCTATTCATGATGTACCAATAAAAAGTATATTGCTTATGCCTATTTCCTTTAGCTACTGTGAAACCAAATTTCCGTTTATAACACCCACTAAAGACAAGAAATTTTCCTTTAGAATCATGGTTACACTCTGGAAAAGGAATTGAGAAGGGCTAATTAGGTCAATAAAATACTGAGGAAGGATGTAAAACAAAACAGGGAGGTGAAAAAGCAAGTATGTTGTAACAAAACCCTCCCCTATAAACACATCTGTCCTTTCTTCCCATACTGAGAAATATTACCTAAGTTTTAAAAATTCTCATGATAACATTCTATACCATGAATCATGTGAAATCAGGTGTATTTCAGGTAGATAATGACCTTTAATTGCTTAAGAATTATATTAGCCTATTCATAAGAGAGGTAGTGACATTCTAGTCTCTCAGTGCTGAGCTAAAAATCCCACACACTTGGCACGTAAGTTACAAGGAAAAAAAAAAACCACAGAAGCACCATTGTACACCCCTCATGTTTCCTTTTTTGGTATTTCAAGTCATCCATAACTTCATTGCCATTGATAGCTGACAATCACCATTGCATTAACATTTAAAGGCAGCGGGTATTGGTGTTATTCATCATGCAGTACAGGTGGACCTCCATCATCTTTCAAAAATGAAGCAGCCTTCCTTCCATTCTTCTGAACATGATCTTCGTTCATTTTCTCCAAAGCTTCAATCTATAAAATCAATACATTCATTTGTCAAAAAGCTACTTTACAGAAACTATAATTCAGCTTGAGCCTGTGTTTCAGCTCTCTTAAAAATTAAGACATTCCTAATGATGCTGACCTTGAATTACAAAATATGGGCATGTACACACATACACTCCTCACCCATGTGCTATTGGCTTGATTATATTACCAGGGTGTGTGTGTGTGTGTGTATGTGTATATATATGTGTGTGTGTATATATATATATACACACACACACATACACATCTTTATCAAGTTAGCAATTGGATGAATTTAACCATATACTGTATAAAACAAACACATATGTTTATGTATTGTACAAAGGTTTCAGGGAAGAGGGAAAATCGGAATCCAATGTTTACTCACAATAGTAATATCTATTTACTGAGCAACTATACTGTGCTGGATTTACCATCTACCTGTTCCTTTTTGGCCTTAGCTTGGTCAAACTCAAATCATACTTGGAGGTTTTGGACAGACTCTATAATCATTCTCTGAAGGTGCTTGGTGTAATACTGGGATGAATTAGCTGCTATTTTAATTTTCAGTTTGTTTAATTTTATGAGAGCTTCTATAGAGAAGGATCCTTCTATGGCTCTGTAAATACAATACTGTAATGACTGGTATTTCCAAAGATGGTCACTTCTAACTTCCTATGTTCAATTAAGGGCAGGGACCTTATGTTACTGCTTTTTGTGTCACCCAGAATGTTTACCAGTCAGCTTTCTCATTCATAAAATAAGGAGAGTAAGAGGATACTGGAAATGTGTTATTTGTCCATCTTAACCAAATGGTGAACTCCTTTAAGAGTGTTTGCCATGTTGATACCAAATTTTAAGCCTGGAAAGGACCAAAAACAACATCTCAAGAAAAGAAAAATTTCATTCATTTTGTTTTTGAAGGGAAGAGAGGATACTAAGCTCTGTGCTTCAGTTATCTGTTCTATCAAGTTCCCCTTTAATAACAAGGTTAAAAAATGGCTGTACAATACTTAACCTCAGCTAAGAAATCAGCTTCATTATCTGCCGAGATATCCAAGCCTGAAACAGCATTGAAGAGTTCTCGTTCATTAAGGGCTTCCTTTACTCCTCCTTTCTGGAAAAACTAATAAAAAAATACAAGAAAATCACTAAGAGAATGAGATTGTTTCGTAAATTAAAAATAAACCAAACGGTAGGACTTAAGAGTTAACCTAAAAACCACCCTGCCAGCCAGGGGGACTGCACGGACTGTGCATGGTGGCAGGGGAACAAACGGAGAAAGTGAAGACAAAGGTGGGCTGAGAAGTGGACTTTTGCCAGTCCGGAGGTCGCCGCCATTTTGTAGGATTAAAAAGCAGCTTGACTGTTTTTGGATATTTAAAGAGGCAGCGCTCTGGCAGATGTCTGGGGCTTAAGAACACGCTCTGCTTTCCAGCAACCCCAAGGGCACTCGGGCCCTGCAAGACTGAAAAGGTACCACATTCTTCTTGTTACGACACCCTATACTTGCTTGGTGAATGGAGGTGGGGCCATCCCCACTCCCAACTACCTTTTGGGCCCACAGGAACTTTATCACAGTCGGTGTGCTCAGACGGGAGCCTGGGTGCCGTACCCAGTCATCCACCGATTTCTTTTTTTGCTTTCTTTTTCCCGGTGATTACTTTGCTTGTATTTGTCCATTTCAAACAAATATTATTATTAATACTTATTGTCTTTTTAATTATTATTTTAAACCTTCCCCTACCAGGGCCTGGTTTTCAGCAATTTTTCTATTCCCTGTTCCCGGTTGAAACTCTGCCCACCCCCCACAATTCAAGGTTGTTTTTTTCTTTTTTTTTCCCTTTTCCTCCTATTTTTTTTCCTCGTGACTAACGCCATTTCTTTTTTTCTTTTTGCA
>NW_006921617.1:9456564-9462179 GCF_000298275.1 Orycteropus afer afer
AATTTTGGTCAATGACATGAGACAAAGTATATGTGAACTGCTGTATGAAAAGTGAATTTACTCTGTAAATCTTCACCCAAATCCTAATAAAAAAATAATAATAATAATATAAAAAAATAAACCAATCTCACTGCCTTCGAGTTGGATCTGACTCTAGCGACCCCTTCTTGGGTTTCTGAGGCGGTATCACTACAGAAGTAGATTGCGTAATCTTCCTTCTGAGGAGTAGCTGGTGGGTTTGAACCACCAGCCTTCTAGTTAGCAGTCAAATGTCTTAGGCACTATTTATAAGACACTAGTGAATTCCCTCCAGAATTTTCAGATCACAGATTTTTCCAGTTCAAGTTTAACTGCTCATGTTCTGCTTGTGTTTTGTCCTCTTACACACCAGTTCTGTTTTCTAGGTTTATTGTGTCATACTGCACCTTCCACAGCTATAAAAATAAGTGGTCTATATATAAAATTGCTTGGCATTGCTTTGGATGTGTAGACTCAAACATTCACTAAATCCCATTAGCTAAAATCTTCAATTTATAAAATTAGTCATTTAGAAAGATCTATCTGAATCTGTTGCTGTTCTGGTTACCTAGTGCCGCTGGGACAGGAATATACCACAAATGGGATGGCCTTAACAAACAGGAGTTTATTCTTACAATTCGGAGGCTTTATGTCCAAGTTCAAAGTGCTAGGCTCTAGGGGCTGGGTGAAAGCCCCTCAACCTTGGGGTCCAGCTCCACCTCCTACTTCTGGCGTACTGGAGCTAGAGGCATTTCTTCACTCAGACAGCTGCTGGTTGCTGAGGCTGAGAAGCCCCAAGGTTGACAAGTAAAAAGGCACAGTCTCGATGTTACCAAACCACACGGCAGGCCATTAACTTAAGTCCATTGTAAGTCCCAAGGTTGGCAGAGCATAGCAGGCTGCTGAGCAATGACACAGCAACATGCAGGGTCCAAGCATGCCAAAGGCTAGAGACCATTCCCAGGGCTTCTCCTTATATACAGTAAGCAGACCACCCAAAGGCAACTACTCAGATGCTTGTGGTAGATCCCACCATGGAATTGATTGCCCGTCTCATCATGGGGAATAACTACCACCAGCTGCCCAGCCATTCAACCAGGACCAGCCAAGTTGACCCACAAACATAACTACCACAGTTGCTAACAAATGATTTCCCTTAAAAATGACAAACTTGACCCAACACTGTGATTACTGAGTTTTAACTTCCCTCAGTAAGTAAGTGATCAGACACTTGTCCCATTCAGATGATTATTTTCCTTTTAATGATCATACTAATTTGCAGATTTACTAGATGCCTGCTTCTGTTTATGTACTTTGCATTAAATTGGATTAACTGCCTACTCAATTGCTTAAATGTTTGGAGCCAAAATAAAAACATATTACCTTGAAAATTTAATTCAATAGTTTAAATCTGGGGCATGGGATCAAAATTCCTGCTGAAATTGGAATGTGGCAAATCTGATAAAATTTCAAGATTATAATCTTATCTTAAAAACAATTTGTATCATTTCCCTCAATTTCTAAGAATACAGTCCATCTTATTTATCTTCCAAACACACAAAAAAACCAAACTCAAGGCCACTGAGTTGATTCTGACTCACTGCAACCCCCACTGAGTTTCCAAGGCTGTAAATCTTTACAGGGGAGCTCTGGTAGCATAGTGCCTAAAGCACTTTGACTGCTAACCAGAAGGCTGGGGGTTCAAACCCACTAACCACTCCCCAGAAGGAAGGTTGGGCAATCTACTTTCGTAGTGATACTGCCTCGGAAACCCAAGGAGGGGTAACTATGGTTCGGATCCAACTCCACAGCAATGGCTCCGTTGGTTGAAATCTTTACAGAAGTAGATTGCCTATCTTTCTTTCATGGAGTGGCTTGTAGGTTCAAACCACCAACCTTTTGGTTAGCAGCCAAATGCCTGAACCACTACACCACTAGTGCGCCTTACTTATCTTAGGAATGAGAAAATACTTGGATCTGATTCATCCCATAAAAAAGGGTGTGTTTGTTTACACGCCTACCTGTGAGACATTCCTACAGTCACGGAACAAGAACTCCAGGCCATGAGGATGGGTTGGTTCCACAGACTGACTGACATCAATCAACCAGACCTATGGGAGTGTACAGCACACATTTATTTACATTCAGTGACTAACATTAAGTAATTCAACTTGAACACTGATAGCATTCGCGTCTCACCTTTCCAGCATGCCACAGCATGTTATACTCACTGAGGTCAGCATGGACAAGCGTACATTCGTTATATAACTGCTGCATCATCTGTGAGAAGGTATAGCAAACATTTAGGAAATGAAGAAACTTAGAACTTACCTATACAACTAAAATGTGTGTACTGATCAGTATTTTCCAGAGAAAGCAAAAGCAAGCCTAAAGAATTGATTTCCTCTTTACTTTGTACAGTTTAGGAGTGGGCTTTTTGAAGGTAGGGTGGGGGAACATTAAGACAATAGAGGAGAACAGCAAGATGAGTGTGTGACACTCTATTTCCTTGCCCACATGACAGCAAGGAGATGAGGAGGCCAAGGGGAAGAACTGGATTATTTAACAAGAATGACTGCAGCCCTGTCTCTGGTCAATGATGTTACAATGTTGAGGCACTAACCAAGGGACCGCGGTAAGCCACTTCCTTTCATAAAAGGACAAAGTCCTATTGAGAACTCTATAGGGTATATACAATTCCAAGGTAGTAAAGACCTAGTGGAAAAGAGATATTGTTGTGAATTAAATCGTATTATATATTCATTATTGATGATTGTGACCCCTAGCCATACAGTCAAAACGAACATTAATAAACTTCTCTCCAGACTTAACAGAACCAGGGAAGGTACTTTACTACTTCATCTCTTCTCCAGCTACCCTATCTCCCAAAAAAGTCAGAAAAACGGACTGGAACTTACTGTCAGTGTTTTCCTATTGGATCATCTCTTCAGAAATATTTATTTATTTTTATTTTAACTTTTTATTGTGATTTGGATCAAAGTTTACAGAGTAAATTCAACAGTTCATACACATTTTGTTGTCTAGTTATATTTTTAAAAATCAGTACCACTTTCATATTCTTTTCATATTCATTTCAACACTGGCTGTTGCATGACATGATAGCTCCACACAGAGACTATGTAGAAAGTATGTAAGTTTCCCCATAGTTCAATTAAAACAATAAAGAGAGGTAATTTTCTTAAGTGAGAAGGATCTCAGATTGAATGCACTTGCTGTCCTAAAGCCTAAGTAACTTGCTCAAAATTTGTGACAGGAGCTTTCAGCTCTAACACCTGCACAAATGGAGAAACCCACTCCCTACCATTTTTAGTTTTGATCATCACTTTCTTATTATGAGACCAAATCTGCTTCTAATTTCTAACAATAATATTGGTAATTCCTTCGCTGTTAGAGCTGTACCATGCAAGGTGGCACACAAGCAATGCGGCAAACGTGGTAATGCCAAATTTTCTTTATGGAAGCTTTGTGAATAATAGCTTCAAGCTTCTATGTCACTAATGCTAACTAATGCTTTCACTTGTTCCCTAAGTCTATAATTTTTAAAAAATGACTCAACACCCATAAATTGATATAAAAATAACTCCTCAAGGTTAACAGTCTTACACAAATTTCATTTTGTCCTAGTTATATCACCTTGAAATGATGGTATTTTAGAAAATCTTTTTTAAAAAGTTTAGAATGAATATTTTTAAAAGGTGGTATTTGTATGCTTTAAAGGCATAACTCACATGAAGAGTTTGATAGTAGGCTTCTTTCATTTCTTCACTACTGAGCTTTACTTCTTTTAATTTAGGAGCAGGAACTTGATCATGGCCAATAAAAGACATAACTAAAATGTGTTTTTTGAGCATTACAACTGTTGGACAAGGAATTCCAGCTCTCTGCATTCTGTACAGAAAGAGATGATTAAGAATGTGAAGATTAAATGAGGAAAATCTTTCATTTATTCAACAAGTATCTAAGCAGGGCCTGCAATAAGCTAGCCCACTCTACTTTATCCTGGAGATGTGGGACTAGAACGACATTAACACATAGCCTCTACACTGAAGCAACTCAGGGTCTGGTGGAAATGACAGACAAGTGATGAGACAATCACAGCACAGTGTGAAACACACTGACAGAAGTGTGGGGAGGAGCTGCGGGAGCACACAGCATGGAGGAAGGATTATTAGAAGAGCAGGGGGGAGAACAGGAATTTGCCAGATTAGGAGTGCGAGGACATGCTGGTTAGAGGAAGTGGTTTGTGTAAATGCATGGAGGCATTCAAGAGCACAGTCCATTTGGGAAATATATATAAATCAATATAGCTAGATCTCTGAGTAGGAGGAGTGCAATTTGGGTTAAGGCTGTAGAGAGGCAGGCTCTGTATCACAAAAGGAGACTGAAATTTATACTAAAGGCTATGGAAGTTGTTGAAGATCGAGGGCAGCAAGACCATGTAGGAAAAAAGTAGAAGAATTCTGAAACTACTAAATATGTATGATTACTTTTGAAAGCAAGTATCTTTAGAAAAGAACAAACTAAAATGAAGCTTTCCACAGATTAAGATAATGAGGATATTTATCAATGGGAAGGATTATTACTCAATTACTTGGATGATAAAAAAAATTCCTTGGTAAATATAAACTGCTTAGAAAATTGAGAAACAAGCCTAATAAATAATAAATTAAAGGAGAATTCAATTTGACTGATAAGATTCCATCCCCAAGAAATGAACAAATACTAGATGCAGTAAACATTTTCTGAAACAAAAAAGGAAATCATTATTTATAGTAAAACAAAAATCTTTGTTTCTTGAGGAAGACAATTTTTAAAATAGCATTTGGATATATGAAGAACTGTCTTAGGCAGAAAATGCCTTATTTTCCCTCAACCTTTTGTGACGAAATGGAAAAAAAAAAAAAAAAAAAAGGCCTTTTCTTCCTAAAAGTATGAATTTGGGTTACATACACAGAAATGTTTTCTTATAAAAAACCTTATTGAATACTAGAATTTCAAGGCCTTTCATTATTTCTATAAATGAATTTGAAGATACAGATTTTCTGCCTGGCTGGGAGTCCTACCACCACCAGGGAATTCCCCAAGATTCTCCCCAGCACAACGGTTTGCTTTACCTGGTGAGATTGTGCATTTCTTTTTCTGCCCACATGCGGATGATCTTACGTGGATTTAGTTTACTGAAGCGATCTTTAAACCTGAAATCATCTTTAATGTATTTGTCACGATTCTTAAACTCATTAAGGGTTGTTTTAAATACCTTGATGGCACATTCTGTAGGTACAACTTTACTATCTTCCTTTTCATCCTCCATGCTAAGTGGAAGGGAAAAAAAAAAAAAGTAAGTACAAGTTGCCAGCTCACAAGTGAAACAATTCCAAATAAGATTCTATGACACTAGATCTACCTTCTCTGAAATGTCAGACCTATATACATATGTGGGAGCTCTGGGAGTGCAGTGCCTAAGGCATCCATCTGACTGCTAACCAGAAGGCTGGTGGTTCACACCCACCAGCCACTCCACGGAAGGAAGACTGGGTAATCTTCTTCCATATAGATTTACTGACTTGAAAACCCAA
>NW_006921617.1:9462282-9473688 GCF_000298275.1 Orycteropus afer afer
CATACATACATGTTGTTGTTGTTATGTGCCATCGAGTCGGACCCAACTCATAGTGACCCCTCCTTGGGTTTCTGAGGCAGTATCACTATGGTAGTAGATTGCCCCATCTTCCTTCCAAGATATATATATATATGTACGTACATACGTACGTACGTATGTATATACACACACACATACATACATGCTTTTGGATCTTAGTAAGACCTTAGGTTTTTGTTTTGTTTTTGAAAAATAAACTGTCAACCTGTTTTCAACAAACAATAATACAACACTTTTCACTGAATGCCTATGGAATCAAACTTGAGGAACAATGATGACAAAATGTACTTTACAATAAGCTATGTCTACCTGGGATGGTTCAGCTGCAAAAATCAATTAATCACCAAAACAAAGTTTGTTTGTTTTTTTCCCTCAATAACTCTTTCACTTCTACCAGATAGAGGTGAGTAAAGGGGTCCCTGCCCTGTGAGTATGCCTGCAGGGGCAGGAGAAAATAAAAGTAGTCAAGGAATAGACAGTCCACTCCTGATTGGAGAGGTAAGGCAATGCTTCGGGGCCCAGGTGACAAGTGACAGCAGAACAATGGGTAGGAGCTAAACAAGTGGAGTCACAGTTTAACAAAAAACAGAAGGGGGGAACTCTAGGACATGTCTGAGCAACAGCAAACAGTTAAGGACTTGGCTGGAAAGAGAAAATAACAGAAGTTGGAGCCGTAATAGCAGCGGCGAGGCAAACATGTAAAGAACCCTGACTATCAATAATCAATGACACACTTCACAATGATCAAGTGAACAATATTAGGGTGGAATGGAGTAGGGGAGAAGCTGTAGGTATAGAGCCTACTGAGGATGCTGCTGCAACAGTGAGACATTAAAAGGGCTTGAATCATGGTAGTGGGTAACAGTGGGAACAAAAAAGGAGATGGACAGAATAAGAGACAATATTTACCTTTAAATATCTGAAGGGATATTAATCTGGGAAAGGAACTATTTCCAGAAGACAGAATTTAAATCAAACTCTTCTGTACCATACTCTCCCGCTGACTCATCCTCCTCTGTTTAGCCTCAAAGATTAGAATACTCTGATTCTACCGATTCTACTGATTCTTCTCTACTTTCCCTTCCTGGGAAATTTCATTTAGCCCATGGCTTTAAATACCATCTCTACACTGATAATTCCCGCATTTCAATGTCTAGAGTGACTTTCTCTAGAACTTCAGGCTAATTTATCTATCTGGCTACTTGCCATCACTTACATGTTTAGTAGACCTCTCAAACTTAACATGTTCAAAATAAAACTCTTGATAACTATTTCCTAAACCTACATAGGGTCACTATGAGTTGGGATGAACTCGAATGCATCTAACAACAACAAATCTACCCTTCCCCAAGCTCTACCTCAATAAATGGCACCACTATCCAATTGCTCTAGCCAAGAACCCATCCTAACATCCAATCCAACAGCATGTACTGTTGGCTCTACCTTCAAAATAAATATCAACTATCTCCTGTTCTCTACTTTCACGACTACCTCCTTAATCCAAGCCACTGTTGTTGTTGATGTTGTTATGTGCTGTCAAGTCGGACCCAACTCATAGCGACCCCTCCTTGGGTTTCCGAGGCAGTATCACTACAGAAGTAGATTGCCCCATCTTCCTTCCGAGGAAGGACGTACCACTAGCACCACTCAATTAACTTCCCAACCCCCTCTCTAGTCTTTGAATCCTTCACACAAACCAAGCTTGTCTGTCTTAAGGCATTAACACTGGCTATCCTCTTCCACTCCATCTTTGACACCAGATCCTACATGTCATTTAAATCTTACTTGAACTGTCACAGCATCAGAGAAGACTTCCTTGTCCTTCTAATCAAAAGTAGTCATCCAGTCACTATGACATCACCCTATTTTAACTATTTGCACAGCACCTGATTTTTTTTTTTTCCTCGTCTTGGATGGGGATGGGAGGCACAGTACATTTTATGAGAGAACAGGAACTGTCCTTGTACCATTCATTGTTACATCCCCAATAACTAGAAGAGTAACAGCACATAATAGCTGCTCAAATAACTGGTGAATTGATGAATCAGTTTTCAGAAAGACAGATCACAGACTATAAAATGGAGAAATTTCCAATAGTTTAAAGACATTTATAGTTAGAACAGGCTGGATTTTGAGATGATACATTCCCTGTCACTGGAAAGTTTAAGCTTAAGTGGATGAGATTCTTTAAAAAAATATCATAGAGGAGATTCCTTAGTTGGAAGGTGCAGGATACAATCCAACATAGAGGAGTTACCTTGTCATTACCCTATTTAAACACTTCCTTGTCATTTAGCAAATCACACATCTGTCCTCTGCCTAGCTTTTAAGGGCCTCCTTCTCAATTTCTGGTTTGTCTACACAGCTTTATTTCCAATTACCCCTAAGCACATACTTTCTAATCTCCTCATTGTCAGTCTCCTTGTTACCTAATCTTTAATCCTTCCATTCTCAGTCTCTCCTGTTCTTTTTTAGAGAATATTATGAAACTCCCTTTGAATACCACCCCGAATAGTTTCATTCTCCACCTTACCTCCCTTATGAGCCAGGCACATTCAGGGAAGATGGCATAATCATGAGTTTACAGTTTCTTTCTAGTTTTTAAAAGTATTTAAGCATCTATAAATAAATGTCCATATATATATCCTATATAACTTAAAAAATCTAAATACATAATGTACTGTACATATCCTGCAACGAGTTTTTTTTTTCCCCTGAGCATCAGTTTCTCGTTTTTGGCCCATTTTTAAAATCCTTGTTCAGATCTAACTTAATCATGCCATCTTCCCTGAATGTGCCTGGCAATATCTTGTCCTGTTCTCTACTCCTGTAACATACAAAGTCTCACTTGTAGAACTGTGTATTCTGTTATAGAAATATCTTGTATTGACCATAATAGTTCTTCCTCTTGGCTATGGCATAAACATAAGTGTAGAAAACATGTCCTATATGTTCTTCCCTGACAAATCCAGCACACGTTACTACTTTCAACAGGAGACAACATTTACCTTTAAATATCTGAAGGGATGTTAATCTGGAAAGGAAAGGAACTGTGTTTCCAGAGGGTAGAATTTGAATCAAATTACCAGCTTACCTCATCTGTGCTGTATTCTCCCACTGACTAAGCCCCTTTTCTCTAACTACTTTCTCTTCCTGGAAAATTTCATTTAGCCTTATGGCTTTAAACACCATCTCTATACTAATAATTCCCCCATTTCTATGCCAAAAGTGACTTTCACCAGAACTTCAGGCTCATTTATCTCACTGCCTACTGATATTATTTGGATGGGGTGTTGTTGTTGTTGTTATGTGCCATCAAGTTGCACCTGACTCATAGAGACCCCTCCTTGGGTTTCTGAGGCGGTATCACTACGCACGTAGATTGCCCAACCTTCCTTCCGAGGAATGGCTGGTCGGCTTGAACCCCCAGCCTTCTGGTTAGCAGTCAAATGCCTTAGGCACTACGCTACCAGAACTCCTAATATAAATATCTAAGATGAAATACACACACACACACACACACACAGAGATAAAATAAATATACAAATACATATATATAGAGATCTAAGTGAAAAAACTAAGGTCCTGAATAATATATATATATATATTTTTTTGAAAATGTGATTTGGGTGCAAGTTCACAGAGCAAATTCACCTTCCATACAGCAGTTAACATATACTCTGTCTCATGATATTAACTACAAAGAGTATAATCTCTTTTATATAAGGAAGACATACATAAAGATTTCTGAAAGGCTAGAATAAAACATGTTAATAGTGGTTCTCTTTGGAGAAAAGACCTATGGGGTGAAGGCAGATAGGATAAAGATTCATTTTAATCCTTTAAGTTATAATTTACCAACATGTGCCATTAACTTATATTTGCCTGGTCTCAGGGAAAGGAGTTCTGCTGGTATAGTGGTTAAGGCATTTGGCTGCTAATCAATAAGTCAGTGGTTCAAACCCAACGGCTGCTTCGTGGATCAAAGACGGGGCAGTCTGCTTCCATTAAGATTTATAGCCTTAGAAATCCAATAGCGCTCCTATGAGTTAGAATCAACTCAGTGGCAGTGAGTTTAGTTTTTCTGGTCTCAGGGAACCATGAGTTGAGATTTGGAAAGAGGTAAACAAAGCTTAAGGTAAGAAGAAATAACTGCTTATTAAGATTAATATACATAAGGTATTATCATATATGATCTCATTTATGCCTACAAATGTCCTAGAAGGTGATGTTCAATTTTCAGATGAGGTTCAGGAACTTGCTTCAGATTACACAGTTTTAAAAACCTTAAGTGTATATGTATTGAGCAACTTTACCTTAACATTAATTTTTATCCTCTTCATTTTGAAATTGAATACTACAATTGTAAGTTTATGCCTCACTAAGATAAGAATAGAATAAAAAACTAAAGGCAAGGACTTGAAAATAATTGAATCCCCTAATTACACAGTAAAATCTTTCTAAACCTACAAGGGAGCCCTGGTGGTGCAGAGGTTAAGTTCTCAGCTGCTAAACAAAAAGGTCAGTGGTTTAAATCCACCAGTGATTCTGTGGGAAAAAGATGTGGCAGTCTGCTTCCGTAGAGATTACACCCTTGAAAAACCTGTGGGGCAGTTCTACTCTGTGCTATAGGGTCACAATGAGTCATAACTGACTCAATGGCAGTGGGTTTGTTTCTTTTTTTTGAAACGTAAAGGAAACAGAACAACTTCTGTCATCTTTTTAAAAACATTTTTGTTTTTAAACAGTGTTAAGGTGAGGGAATGCCTCAGGTGGTAAGCCTTGCTGGTTGGTGTCAATGTGAATAATCAGGTGATTGCATTTATTGGTATAAACAAATTACACTTTCTAAAACTTTTCTCTTCCCCGTGCTGTTCTTTTGTAACCTAAGTCCTTGTGAAAAAAGTGAGGTGGGTAATTTCTAGGGTGTGATTAAGATTTTTAAAAGACATTTCCTTAGATAATGTCAACACTACTTAAAGTAAGTATTTCTTACAGTGAAGATCAGAGTTATGCAGGGGGAATCAATAACTGATCCAAGCATGTTCTCCCACCAACCTGTTACTAAAGGGCCCCACAGTTGAAAGAACATGGGTTTCGGGTCACACCCAAGTTCAGTTTTGCTCTGCTACAAGCTAGCTGCCTAAGTCTAGGCAGGTCTTCCAGGTCTGGTACTTTATTCATAAAATGGGAACAATAATACTCTCCATGATTGTTGTGTAGATTAGTATCTGGTACAAAGGAAATACTCAAAATGGTAGCTTTCACCAAAACTTAACTTTCACCATTAATTAGCTTTCACCTGCTACCTCTCTCAAATCCCTGTCTCCAATAATACATTACGAACACCAAGCTGAAGAAACAAAATCTTAAGTATTATGATTCTGATAATGTAAAAAATACATGTGCACAGAAAAAAGACTAGAAGATAACTACAGAAAATTATTAATGGTTTTCTTGGGGTGGTAAGATTAGGATGATTGTGTCTTCCTTTACACATCTCTATATGGTCTAAATTTCTTATAATAACACTTTAAAAATTACTCTGGTTGCCACATAGTATACTTAGATTTTGTGTAAATCCATTAATATTGGGAAGAAGGGGCTAAGCTTTGATTCACATGATGGTATTTTATTTTGCTCATTTACCTCCCTCCATATGCATGAAAGACAACAGACTCCTTTCCTGTACTAACACAGCCAGTGATTGTCTCCAACATTCCAGAGTTGACCATTTTATACATAAGTAAACGTGTCTTAGGATCAACTGCTTTTTCCTATAAAAGATAGAGCACTATAAGTGATAATGACTGTTAATCAAGAAACATTTTCTGAACTATTTCCAGTATCTTAAATTTTTAAAAAATAGTTTATTTTTACCTTTATTATCACTTAGCTGTATATTAACAGGTTCTTATAAAAGTGCTATCAAGATACTATTCATTTCCATAAACTACAAATCTAATGTGCTTGAAAGTAAATATATAAATGAAAAACAGAGATCATTTGCATTTGAAAAGACTATCTTGAAAGTAAATATATAAAAGAAAGTAAACATAAAAATAAGTAAATATAAAAAGCCAGACAACTAGCTTAGTCAAAATCTTACTTTCTCCCTGAAGTTTAAATCACTCTCCTGGCATACTTACTCGTTTTCCTAAAGAGTTAATCAATTAGTTTATTCTCAAGTTATCAGACTTTATCTTCATTATTAGACTATTAAAGTTGCTACAAATGTGTCAATAATGTAATAAGAAACAATTTTTACAAAGAATTCTAAAAAATCCAGCTGTACTATAAACTACACAGTTTATAATTACGACCACTAAAATGTTAGCTTTGAGTAAAGTTGTTTATAACCATTACATTAAAACTGAAAAATCAAATAGTAAACCCACATGGATATCACTTAATCTTTGATGTGAAAACTCAACCACATGAACAGATATCCAGCATGGAGCTTTCCCCACCCCTACCTCTCAACAAAAAGTTTTCTAATTTAAATCTTTCCATTAAACAAACAAACAAACAAAAACTTAAGATCACTTACTGCAGTAGAATGTTCCTTTTTCTCATGGAGGCGGGCACTTCGACGTTCTTCTGAGTAGGCATGTTGTTTTAAAGCATTGAAAACATGATTTGATAGTTTTAAATCCATTCCAATTCCATCGCCTACCTGAAACCCAGGTGCAAACTGCCAAGAAAAAAAGAATCACATCTAAATACTGTAAAATGAGGTTAGAATAAATGAAGATCAGTCTTTACTCACAACAAGTTTCTTATTCCAAATATGACCATGCTACAAAAGCAGAACCCAGAGGTCGTAGAGAAAAATAAAATAATTCACTAATAAATCCAAAAAGGAAGCAATACCATCTAAGAAACTGCAGCCCAAAAAGGGTTTTTCTGTATGACATAAAATTGAACAATTTAACATATTAATTTTATTCTATGCAAAAAAAAAAAAAATCTACTTGCATCTAAAGACGAAGGTCGTTCAGCTTTTATTTTGTACTTTGCTTTTACAACACCCAAAGGACACACTATTTTGAAGGCTACACCAAATCTTACCAAAGAAATACAATTTCATAATTAACCATTTTTGAGGAGTGGGTTAGTATAGCAAGCTAAGCCCACACCATGACAATTATGTTCTACAGCTATGCTCTCCAATATTACGGTAGCCACATGTGGATATTTAACTTTAAATTAGTTAAAATTAAAACTAAAAATTTAGTCCCTCAGTTACACCAGCCATATTTTAAGTGCTGAACAGCTACCATTATGAACAGAATTGGTACAGAACGTTTTCATAGTCACAGAAAGTTCTATAGGACACTGCTGTTCTAGAGTCAGACCTGGAATATTTCTAGACTCGATATAATTTAATAATATGCTTACTTAATAAGCATTTGTGTTCTAAAGTCTTAATGTTTTATTTTAATAAGAATATGAAACAGAAAGAATTTTTTTAAAAAAAATTACATTTTTTTCCTGACATACAGGGGTAGTTCACATACTCCTGTGAACCCCTTTTGGAAAAGGTTCAAAAAGCATATAGTAAAAAGTAATTCTCCCTCCCATTCCTATACCCAATCAACAATGTAATCAATTTCTTGGTTAGGGATGCTACATTATGTAAAATAATATGCTGAAGAACAAATATATTACTTTCATAAGAACTATTTCTTAATTTTAGAATCAAGGTAAATAAACTATTTTTCTTAAGATTATCATAGAACTTTATTCTGAGGTACTTTATATTCTTATTAGCAGCTGAGTTTTCATGGTATAGCTATAATGTCATCTAAAACATCTTTAGAAAAAGGACTTTTTTTTTAAAGAAATGTAAGATATTGTATTTAAATTTCTATGTTTTTAACTTATTCAAAACTCTCAACTCAGATATAGATACTTTCTGTAAAACTTACATTTTCCATTCTTGCTGTATTCTTTCTCCCACATACTACTTCATCATGTTTGGTGGTGATGTCTTTTCCTTTTCCAATAAAACCCTTTTTGGGAGTAGGAACTGGTTTTGCTAAAGATGATTAAAACAAGCCAAGAATATAAAAATAGCAAAACTATATTGCTGCATTCAACAATTCTGAAAAGGCATTTGAATCTAACAGAGTAAATTACCAAATGACAGACTCAAAGATAAATACAAACCAGAAAGGTTCCTTAGAAAAATTAATCTTTCTGTGCCCCAGCCCGATCCTTCCCCAACAGAGTATTTAAAAGCACTGATACCTGGCATGTAGGGATCATCTCGGGTATCTTGCCAGTCAACCTCATCTTCAGAGCTATCACTGTCTTCGTAAGGATGCACTTTTCGATAATTTTCAAAGGAAATGGAAACTTAAAGGCAAAAATAATTGAAGATTCATATAGGGGCATGTTATAAGCATGTCCTACCACCACCAATATGTCACAACAGGGTCACAGTACCTTTGCTATCTCCATTGAATTTTTTTTCTTCACGCCTAAGCTGTGCATCATATTCTCTGTCAAATTCCATTTGTAGCATCTGAGCCAGCATGAGGTCACTGGAGGTGTCAATGTTTTCTCCAGTAATGAATGGTCCTTCAGCAACACTATCAAAATAAGGCAGTGTAAACTGATAGAACGTGCTGGTGTCAACAGATGCAACCAATTATGAGAGTGGGATGTGCCTTTTCAGTGTTAAAATTCTACTAAAGCAATGGGAAAGAACTCTTAACCAGGTCATTCGCATTTCCTTATTTGTTAATTTAGAGACCAGCTAGTTCAACAGTTAGATTAACATAACTGAAACCCAGAGAAACAGAGTGGTTTGCCCAAGATTATACTAAAAACCAGTCACAGAAATAGCACCAAAACTCAAGTATCAATGGACTTACAGTATAGTGTTCTTTGTACTACCTGTTTTTCTAAAAGTGTGTCTTCATCAGTTGTCATGACAATCACTAATCAAATTCAAACTTTGCTATAATAAGCTGCTGATAAAATAGGTTCTTGGTGAGTTTTACTTACCCACCAACATCAGGAAAAACAGCAGCTTCTTCTTCTAATTGTAATTCTTTAGCCAATTGTTCACTCATTACATCAGCCAAGGAACAAGAAGATATTGTATTTTGAAGGGTAGCCCATGGACACTATTTAGGGGGAAAGAAAGGCGATTCAATTCATAATTCATAGCATTGAAATAAAATGCCTCCAGAACTTGGAAATAAGGTTATCTTATTATTTGAATCATTCACTATTTGTAAAAAGTATCATAAAAGTAAAAATATCTCCCAGCTCAAATCTGACCAAGGATAAATTTAAAAGCTAAAACAGCCAAAAGCTCTCTCTAGCCTGCTTAGCAGGTTTGTCCTTATACGTCAGAAAGTACCAGGCTATTAGAGCATCACACCACAAACCTAATGGTTAATGTAACTCCCTTGTTCACCACGGAAGCACCCTTGTGCTGATAAATTGGCTCCCTAGGTGGTTATTTGTATAGGAATAGGCTAGCTATAACAGCTAGCAGAACTCAAAACACACTTAAAAGTTTTATCTCATTCTAATTTAAGCATAGTGGCTAAGACACTTGCCTGCTAACCAGACGGCTGGCAAACCCACCAGCCACTCCTCGGAAGGAAGTTTGGGCAATCCTACTTCCGTAGTGATACTGCCTCGGAAACCCAAGGAGGGGTCGCTATGAGTCAGGTTTGACTCGATGGCACATAACAACAACAACAACAATTTAAGCACTATGATTTTGACATCAGTCTTCTAAATGTAAAAAGTATATGTCAGCTCCTCTCAAGACATCTTTGGATATACTAAAACTAAAAGAACTTAACAAAATGACAGTCTCTGAACTTTAAATGCTGAGAATCAGACTCTGGAAAAAATATAACTATCCAAAACCAAACCCACTGCCATCAAGTCAATTCCAACTCATAGCAACCCTATAGGACAGAGCAGAACTGCCCCATAAGGTTTCCAAGGCTGTAATCTTTATGGGAGCAGACTATACATCTTTCTCCTGTAGTGCATTTGGTGGGTTCAAACCACTAACTTTCCAAATAGCAGGCAATCACTTAACCAGTGTATCACCAGGGCTCCTTACCTTTGCCCTCTTGAAATACAACTGTAGGTTGATTTCACAATTCATATTTTCTGAGGGGGCAAGCTTTATTTGTTGTTGTTGTTATGTGCCATCGAGTCAGACCCGACTCAATAGGGACCCCTCCTTGGGTTTCTGAGGTAGTATCACTATGGAAGTAGACTGCCCCATCTTTCTTCTGAGGAGTGGCTGGTGGGTTTGAACCGCCAGCCTTCTGGTTAGCAGTCAAGTGCCTTAGGCACTACGCTACCAGAGCTCCTAAGCTTTATTTAGCAGCAGCAAATAACTACATTTTGTATTCTAGTGATTAAGAAGAGCATTAGTATTGCCACAGCTGTCTAAGTATCTCTTGAGTATGCCCAACTCTCTCTACCTTCCTTCCATGATTCTAAGCCAAGGTACCACCATCACATCTCAGGGCTCCTGTCAAAGGTCCCTAACCAATCTTTCTGTTTCCAGTCTTGCTTGTCCCCACATTCCATACCACAAAACAGTGGTTTTTCTAAAATGCTGCAGATGTGACTGGTTCAGTTGCCTTGCTTAAAGGTCTTTCATCATTTCCTGTTGCTTCTAGGATAAAGTCCAAATCCATTCCTTAACATGCTCAGAAAGTCCTTTGTGATGGGGCCGTTCTTTTTGCTTCTACTGTTCCTTACATCTACAACACTCTTTCTCACCTACTTCCTAGCCCAGCTTACTTTTAATCAACCTTTAGGTCTTAGCTTAAATATCACTTTTTCTGTGAGGACTTGTAATGCCCACTCCAGATTATGTTCACCTGCTTTTATATACACTGCTTATATATACACTGTTACAGTATCTTATGCTTCATCTCTTAAACATCATTGAAGTTTATTGTAATTACTGGGGTAATTTCTATCTTCCTTTTCTCAAGGTTGTTGTGTGCTGTTGAGTCGGACCCGACTCATAGTGACCCCTCCTTGGGTTTCTGAGGCAGTATCACTACGGAAGTAGATTGCCCAACCTTCCTTCTGAAGAAGGAAGCTGGTGGGTTTGAACCGCCAGCCTTCTGGTTAGCAGTCAAGTGCCTTAGGCACTATGCTACCAGAGCTCCTTGTTTGCCACAAAATTTAGAGTTAAATTAATTAAAATCCCAGCACCTAGCCAGCATGTTGCTGCTGTTAGTTGCTGTTGAGCTGGCTCCCAACTTCTGGTACCCCATGAATGCCATCCCCATGACTGACTGTGAACTGGACTATTGTGATGCATATAGTTTATATTGGATGATTTTTTTTTTTTTTATTAGGATT
>NW_006921617.1:9479215-9508283 GCF_000298275.1 Orycteropus afer afer
GTTTTCTGAAGATGCTGAGCACATAGTCTGATAAGCTGGACTATATTAAGAAGAACGTGGCATCAGAAGGCTCATTAATAACCTGCGACATGCAGATGAAACAATCTTGCTTGCTGAAGAAGACTTGAATCATTTATTGAAGACGATCAAAAACTACAGTCTTCAGTATGGACTTTTCTTTCAGTGAAGCTGCTTTTGACAGCTAGTTTATGTCTTTTGACTTACTGCATATAATCCAACAGAAATAAGATGATGTCTGCTCTTTCAGAAATCTCCAGTCCGGGCTCTGCGATCTTGGCCTGGATGATTTTTTTTAAGTAGATCATCAGGTTTTTCTTCCTAGTCCACCTCGGTTTGGAAGTTCCACTGAAACCAGTTCAGCACCTTAGCAAGGTGCAAGCCTCCACTGACAGATGGGTGGTAACTGCATATGAGGTGCAGTGGCCAGGAATCGAATCTGGGTCTCCTGCATGGAATGCAAGAATTCTACCAGTGAACTGCCACTGCCCTCAGCCTAGCACACAGTAAGGGTTAAATGGATATTTGTTGAGTATGTTGAGTGAAAGGTTGTGACTAATAAACAAAGCATTTGAATTTCAAAAGCTAAATGTTTTATCAGTAGGTCTCAAACTGTAATCAAATTATGAAAGAAATAAAAATGATGCTCTTTCTGAGTTTATACAAAACTAAAAATTAGGTCAGTGGATAAATTTTTTCTTTCATGATATTTCTCTTAAAGGTTTTCTTACTGCTACTAAGTGCCTAATTTAGAATACAGCATATAAGAATATCTGTATTAGTGATGAAAACCAAAACACCAAACCCACTGCTATCAAGTTGATTCCAATTCATAGCAACCCCCATTGAGTTTCTGAGGCAGTAAATCTTTACAGAAGTAGACCGTCCTGTCTTCCTTCTGCAGAGTGGCTGATGGGTTTGAAGCACTAACCTTCTAGTTAGCAGACAAATGCCTTAGGCATTATGCCATCAGAGCTCCTTTGTATCAGTGACACAACTATTTAATCAGGTTCAGTCAGTATAGGACCTAAAGCTGATCTAAGGGCCTGCTGACATGACTCCAAAAGACAACTGGTCAACTGACCCTTTTTCAGGTTCCAGAGCACTGAGGTTCAGGAGTTTACCTGGCTCAAGCTATTAAGGCAGAGTGCTCAAGAGTGATAAATGACAACTATATTTATGCCTAAGTTAATCAGAATCAACTTTTATCTAGTCTCACCCTGAGACTGAGGAGGTGCACTTGGTTCCAAGCACATACCTACTCTGGAATTATCCCACCCTTACATAAGGCCGGATCTTTCTGATTCACACAGATGTTATCAGCAACTGAACACTCTCCTGATGATTATTCTCAGGTCTACAATCTTAAACGTATCTGTAACCTGGAGAATACAACTAATAGTTTGGTCAACACGAGTCTACTGACTTCCTTCTCCATCCTTCTGCAACCGTATTTATGAATGCAGTTATTATGGCTGGTCTTTTAATCAATTTCAACCAATTCTGGTATGTATACATCTATTTTATCTTTTATTGTGCTTTAAGTGCAAATTCACAGAATTTGTTTTACATTCAACAGTTCGTGTACATTTGGTTTCACTCCCCAATTACCACCCCCAACCCTAACCCACTCTCCTCCTCCCCCTTTCCAGTGGCCCCCCCCTTTGCCCTTCTTAGTTATGTACTCTTGTCTGTCCAGCTTTTCCTCCATGTGAATGTTGCCCCTCTGGTGCCCCATGGCCGACTGTTCCAAGTGATTATCTCCGTAGAGTAGGTGGGTGCATTGCCCTGGGTTGAGTGTTCTTCATGTAAGTCTTATTTACTGTTGGGCTGAGAACCAGCACTTGGGAGTGAGTTTTATCCCAGGTCTGAAGTGTATACCAGGGCCATAGTCTTGGATGTCCCACAAGATTCCATTTGACCAGTAATTCTGGTCAATATTGTGTTTTTGAATTTTGTTCCACGAGTTTCCTCCCACTCTATCCAGCATCTCCAGTTTTGATCCTTTCCTGAGTGGTTAGCATTGGTAGCTGGGCACCATCTAGTTCTTCTGGTCTCAAGGTCCATCATGTCCTAGGGCTGATTGTTTCCAAATGCCCTTGGTTTTCTTCACTATTCTTTACTTCTGATGATATGAGACCATTAGCTGCATCTTAGATGGCCGCTTGAAAGCTTTTAAGGCCCCAGTCGCTACTCACCAAAGCAGGTTATGGAACAAGATTTTTAAGTATTTTGTTGTGCCAATTGAGTCTGGTGTCCCCCAATACTATGAGTCAGCAGATCTGGTGGATTTCTCTCCCACAGTGTCTCACTATTTTTGAGGGATTGCTCTATGTCTGTCATCTGTTGTTTCGGTAATGACTGCAGGTATTTTGTATCACTAGTATCTGTGCAAGATTAGCCTCAGCTGAATCTATCCTTGGTCTAGCATATACTCCTGTTCACTGACCCGCATCTGATCTTCTCAGTTGTCTACATATATTAACTATAAAAATACTAAAGAAAAGAAAAGTAGGATTTTGACCAGCAAAAGATGTTGATTTATAATATCCCTTTTAAAAGGGACATCTTTTTTGTATTTTAGTATTTTCGGAACACCAACATTTATGACTCTCATAATAGTGAGTAGTGAGTTTAAGTGACTATATTGACAGACAGATTGAACACAAATGTTTACTTCTGCTCCTTCCTGAAAAACAACTAAAACTAGTAATAAATAAATAAATAAACCAAACCCAGGGCTACCTAGTTGAGTCCAACTCATAGTGATCCCTCATTGGGTTTCCAAGGGTTTACAAACGTAAATTGCCTCATCTTCCTTCTATGGAGCAGCTAGTGGGTTTGAACTGCCTAACTTTCTGGTTAGCAGCCCAATGCCTTACCCATAGGCCACCAGAGCTCCTTAAAATTAGTAAAGGAATAAAAAGATATAAAAACATCAAGGACAACAAATAAGAGAGGAAGTAAGAGTGGAAAAAAAAAATTAGGAAACTGGAAAATAGGTGGAATAAGCAGTGGGGAAAGCTATGAAAGGAAGTGATTCAACTGCAGAAGGCCAGAAAGACTCAAGAATTAGAGACACTATTGTTGTTTTGTGCCATCAAGTCAATTCCAACTCATAGTGACCCTACAGGACAGAGTAGAATTGTCCCATTTGGTTTCCAAGGCTGTAATGCTTACAGAAGCAGACTGGCATATCTTTATGGAGGAGCTGGTGGGCTCAAACTACTGTTCTTTTAGCAGCTGACTGCTTTAACTACTGCGCCACCAGAGCATCTATCAGGGGCACTAGTGTACCTCTAAAAGGAGAAAGTGTAAGTAGGACTAACTTAGGAATAATTAGTTGAAGATCTAAACCCAGACTTTCTCTCCAATCCCATTCAACTAGACAACTATTTTCCACGCTACCAGAAATCTGAGGTTTGTGCTCTGGAGAAGCTGAACAGCATATGGGCCCAAGACTCGGAGCCATCAGGCAAAGATGATAATGGGGGTAAAAGGCCAAAGTGAAAATGAAGTAAACAGAAGTTGACACACAATAGTGACAATCCCAGATCCATTCCTATACTTCTATGAAAACGCTGGCAACCAGACTTATACCTCTCAGATAAGAAAATGGATGATTCCTTAACGACCAGGATCTTAAAACTTTCAAGCAGCCATCTAGGTGCAACAATGGGTCTCTCTTCATCCAGAGCAAGGAAGAATGATGAAAACCAAAGATGCATGGAAACAATTAGTTCAAGGAACTGGTACACCATGTGATTCTCAGCCTATGACTACGAGACCAGAAGAACTAGATGGTGCCCAGCTACTACTGTCAGCCACTTGGAGAGGGATCTGTGTAGGAGATCCTGGATACAGTGGGAGAACAATGTAGAACAAAACTCAAAATCATTTAAAAAAAGGGGGAGGGATGGGGGACCAGGTTTGCTGGTCTGATAGAGCCTGGTGGAACTCCTGAGACTATGGCCCCTAGCTGCCCTTCAGGTCCAGAACTGAACCCACTACCGTGGCTTCCAGTCAAGCAAAAGACAGGCATATGAGCTAAATGTTTACATTAGGTAGATACACTCCTTGGAAAGATCATGGGAGAATGGAAAGGCTGTGTATGCACAGGGAGAGAGCTCAGGGCCCAGGAATGCATGGGAGGGAAGGACACAGGGAAGAGGTGGCTATGAGGAGGAAGTGCTATTGCACTGTGGGAGATTGCAGTCAATGCAATGAGACACAGTGTGTGTGAAATGCTGTATGGAAGATGAAGGTGCTCTGTAAACTTTCACCCAAATCACAACAAAAGTTAAAAAAAAAAAAAAAAAAAGAAACTAGATGATTCTTCCTAGGAGAAAACTGAAGGGCCCACAAAAAAAGACCTAGCAATACTGATGGCTTGGGGTTCTACAATGAAATAAACCACCTGTACCAACCAAAGCAGGAAAGCCCATCGCTGACAAATCTCACCCATGACCTCAGTATAACCAATCAGTCTTTGAGTGCTTTATTAAAACGTATAGCCAAGAATCACTGGATATTTGAGAAAAGCCTCTGAGACAGAGAACTCCCACCATATACAGGCATACCTCATGTTACTGTTACTTCCCTTTACGGCACCTAGTTGTTGTTGTTGTTTTTATGTGCCGTGGAGTCAGACCTGACTCACAGTGACCCCTCCTTAGGTTTCGGAGGTGGTATTACTATGGAAGTAGATTGCCCAACCTTCCTTCTGAAGAGTGGCTGGTGGGTTTGAACTGCCAGCCTTCTGGTTAGCAGTCAAGTGCCTTAGGCACTAGTAGATACTGCATTTTTCACAAACTGAAAGTCTGTGGCAATCCTGTGTTGAGCCAAGTCTATCAGTGCCGGTTTTCCAACAGCTCGTACTCACTTCATTTCTCAGTGTCACATTTTGGTAATTCTCACAATATTTAAACTTTTTCATAATGCTATTGCACACTTAAGGAGCTCTGGTGGCGTAGTACCTAAGGCATGTGACTGCAAACCAGAAGGCTGGTGGTTCAAACCTATCAGGCACTCCGCAGAAGGAAGATTGGGCAATCTACTTCTGTAAAGATTTACCACCTCGGAAACCCAAAGAGGGTCATTATGAATCAGAATCGACCCAATGGCAGTGAGTTTGGTTTATAAGATTGCACACTTAAGAGATTACAGTATAGGGTAAACATCACTTTTATATGCCCTGGGAAACCAAAACATTTGTATGACTCACTTTACTGTGATACTTGCTTTTAGTGTGGTGGTCTGGAACTGAACTCACAGTATCCCCAAGATATACTTGGACACAGACATTTATCTGCCGCCGCCACCACCACACTACCAATAGAAAACAAACTCAAAAGAAACAGAATGCGAGGAGAAAAAACTTTCAGTAAAAACCTACAAATATCCAAGAGACAGGAAAAGATATTACAACTATTAAATAAAAGCAAGTTTTTTTTTTTCCTTTTAAGGAAATGTTTGGAGAAAAAAAAGAGCTTAGAAATGAAAAATAATAGAGTAGGTAGTCACATAATTTATACAATTGTCCAAACTTATACAATTGTTTAAAACTGGTGAATTTTTATTTTATTTTTTTAATTGTGATTTGGGTGAAAGTTTACAGAACAAATTCATTTTCCATACAGCAGCTCACATACACTTTGTCTCATGACACTGACTACAATTTACCACAATGCAACAGCACCCCTTCCACTTCCTCCCCATAGTTAACTCTTCCCTGTGTTCTTTCCTCCATGCACTCCTGCCCCCTGACCTGTCTCCCTGTGCATACACAGCCCTTCTTTCTCCCATGCTTGTTTACTCCAAGGAGTATATCTACCTAGTGTAAATGTTCACCTCATATGCCTGTCTTTTGTTTGGCTGGAAGCCACAGGAGCGGGTTCAATTCCAGACCTGAAGGGCATCTAGGGGCCATAGTCTCAGTGGTTCCACCAGGCTCTACCAGACCAGCAAACCTGCCCCCCTCTTAAATTTATTTATTTATTTTTATGATTTTGAATTTTGTTCCACATTGTTCTCCCACTCTATCCAGGATCTCCTACATAGATCCCCCTCCAAGTAGTTTACAGTGGTAGTTGGGCACCATCTAGTTCTTCTGGTCTCATAGCTGTACAGGCTGAGGATCGCATGGTGTACCAGTGGCTTGGACCAATTGTTTCCATGAGTCTTTGGTTTTCTTCATTCTTCTTTGCCCCAGACGAGGAGAGACCTGTCGTTGCAACTAGATGGCCACTTGCAAGCTTTTAAGATCCCAGTCGCTACTCACCAAGTAGGATGTGAAACAATGTTTTGTGTAGTATGTTATGCCAACTGAGCTTGATGTCCCCTGCGACTATGGTCTTGAGCCCACAGGTTCAACTACTCGCTCCCTCTGGGTAGCTGGCTGTGGCCAAGAAGTGACTACAACTTTGTCCCCTGTCAGCTCTATAAAACTGGTGAATTTTATTGTATAATTTTATTATACAAATACCTCAATGAAGTTGATTATCAGAAAAGAATAGCAGAAATAAAAACCTCAATACAGAGTTAGAATAGAAAGTTAAGAAAGCCCCCAGAAAGAGTGAAAAACAGATACAAAGGAAGAGGAAGAAACACACACACAAAAAAATAGATCATCAATCCTGCAGGACAAAAATCCAAGTAGGAGTTCCAAAAAGAAAATACAAAAACAGAGAAGAGAAAATCATCAAACAGTCAGTCAAAAAATCTTCTACAAAAGAACATGAGTCTCCAAACTGGGGTGGGGGGTGGGGGGGGGAAGCAGTATAAATGTTATTTCTAAATAAAGGAGTAAATTCCAGAAGAAACAGCTAAAAGAGGAAAATCGATTAAGGGGTAGGAGGTGGGGCATGGGACTACTGGTTTTTCATATAAGCCTTATAGCAGTATTAAACTTCATGTACATATAATGGATAAAAATAAAGATTAAATATATACATATAATGTAAATCAAGAGTATAACTTAGAAGCTTGGCTTATATAGGATCAATTTCCAAAAAAGGATTTGCTGCTTCTGATATTTTTTTAAACCTTTCAAGTTGTTGTTGTTATGTGTTGTCAAGTCATACCCAACTCATAGCCACCTCTCCTTGGGTTTCCGAGGCTTCCAAGGAGTGGCTGGTGGGTTTGAACTGCCAGCCTTCTGGTTAGCAGTCAAATGCTTTAGGTACTACGCAACCAGAGCTCCGAACCTTCCAAGAGTGAATGGTAAACATGAACAAGAACTGTTCTACCTATCCTATTAAACTGAGCATGTCACAGATCGAACTCCCCTTCCCCCTGAAAACTGACTTTCTTTTTCATTGTCTCCATTCTGTAACTGGTATTGTCACTCTTCCAGCCTCCACTGAAGGTTTGGAGCTATCTCTGACACCTCTCCTACATCCCCCACATCCAGACACACGCTTTGTTGGTTCTTCATTGAGAAACTTCCTTTTCTTCCAGTCACACCTTGAAAGCAGAGACTAGATCCTACTCCAAACCCCTTTTATCTCACATTTAAATATCTCTGATAACCATTTTGTTTCTAGCTCCTCATTCATTCCATATACTGCTGAAAGATTAATTTTTCTAGAACCAAATTATATTCTTTTGCACAATTTCCCAGCCAGGATCAAGATCTAATTCTAATGTGTTTGTGTGAACGAGCAGGTGAAACCTGTTTCCACATCAAACTGCCCTGTCCTGTTAATTCCTTTGAGCCACATATTGAAGTGAAATCTGCTACCCAATAATCTTCATTCATAATGATTAGAATCGATGTGATGACAACTGATTTATGGGTATATCATCAAGTAACTTCACCTCTACTCACAACTTATAAATCAATGTGCACCTTTTTCAAGTTCATTTCTGAAAATTCTTTCAAGAAACTGAAAAGCTAAGGAAGCCTATATATTCTCTAGCCACATAAAACTAGGCCCATATGTTGCCTGACTAAAAATGCTCAGTCTGATTTGTTTCAAAGTCCAAGTTCCAAAAGGTAAATGAATGCATATTCTCTAACTTGGGAATTCTCAATCACAACTTGTAATGGCTACTATTAGCCTTCTCAGACAACAGACTATTTAAATATATATTTAAATAACTCAGTAAAACATAATTTACAAAAATTATGTCGTCTCACAACTGAATAGTTGCAATGTTATCCTCTTTTTATAAATTTAGAAACTGAGACAGAGAGAGGTTATTTAACCCACGATTTACACTGTAGATGGAAGTGCTGAGGTTTGAACCAAGGACTTAAGAGGCTGCACTCTTAGGAGTTTGCTATACTGCTTCCCTCATCACCTTACCCTGGAACATGAAAAGCACATTGTTCTACTGTCCACAATATAAAATCCAAACTCAGCAAGGAATACTCTTCACAACTTGCACAAATTTTTCCAATCTCATCCCTTTTTATATCTAACACTCTGTTGTTGTTGTTGTTGTTATGTGCCGTCGAGTCGGCCCCGACTCATAGCGACCCCTCCTTGGGTTTCCGAGGCAGTATCACTACGGAAGTAGGATTGCCCAACCTTCCTTCCAAGGAGTGGCTGGTGGGTTTGAACCGCCAGCCTTCTGGTTAGCAGTCAAGTGCTTTAGCCACTATGCTACCAGTAATCCCATCTAACACTCTAGCAACACTAATTATATGTCAAATACAGAATCTTTTTACCTTGCCCTGCCTTCACACATTCTTCTTTCTAAATGGTTTTTCTCCTGTCTCCATTTTCCTCAATTAAATGTCACCTTCTCTATGAAGGCTCTCCCATATCATTGTTAATGCAGGACCAGCACTGTATCAGAGCTGTTAACGTACGAGCCCCAATAGAGCATGAGTCCTTTAACGGTAGGGCTACCTCATCCCGAGAGCCCAGCACATGGTTTGGGACATAAAGAAATACTCAAGTATTTGCTGAATGATATGCGTCAAAAGGAAACACTACAGATATCTAATGGAACTCCCAGGTTTGTCCCCAGGATGTCGAGGTCTCAAAAAATCCAAACTCACTGCCACTGAGTTGACTGCAACACAGTGACCCCCCTTTGGGTTTCCAAGGCGGTAAATCTTTGACATCAAATCCAAACTCTTCAAAGCATCACTCAAAAGCCCTCCATAAACTTGCTCTATTCCAGCCATCCAATCTGATTTCCCACTATTCATCTTACCAACATAAATTAAATTTCCCATAGCATCACATTTTCTAAACATGCAGTCAGAAGATATCACCTAGATAGAACATTTAATGAGTAATTTCACATCTTAACACAAAGGCATCTGGAAAAAGTGATCTGAGTCTATACAACACTAATCCATTTACAAAAACCAGAATTTGTATTTCAGAATAATTTCAGATTTACAGAAAAACTGCAAAAAATAGTAGCATTCCCATATACTCCATATCAAGTTTCCCTACAATTATTAGCATCTTGCACTTGTCTGGTAGATTTGTCACAATTAATGAACCAATACTGATTAAGTTATTATTAACTCAAGTCCACACGTTATTCAGATTTCCTTCAACTATTACCTAATGTTCCTTTTGTCCGAGGAGCCACATCAAATTTAGTTTTCTGTCTCCTTAGGCTCCTCTTGGCTGTTTCTCACTTTCCTTGTTTTTGATGACCATGACCATTTTGAGATGTACCACTAATTCATACCAATATTCTTCAAGAACATATCCCCTAAAACTCTTACGCCCGTATAGCAGTTCTGCATTTTGTAACTGGCACCCTGGGACCTTGGGAGAGGTCTCCAAAAACCTTTCAGGGGGTCTTTAAGGTCAAAATCATTCTCATAATAGCACTTAGACATTATCTGCCTTTTCCACTCTTAAATTTTCAAGAAAATAGAACGGAGTTTTTCTGAGACTCCATTATATGCAATGACATCATTGCTCTGATGGTGACTAGAATGTATGCTTGTATAGTCTTGTGTCTTCTGAAATTTTATAAGATTTAAGATATAAATATGTGCATTTTTGGAGGTTGACTTAGTTTGTTCTCAGTACTTCCATCATGCTCTTATTACCCATCTTAACTTATACCTGTTACAATCTGCATGGAGTGCTGGTGGTACACTGGTTAAAAGCTACTAGCCACTCCATGGGGGAAAGATAGGCAGTCTGCTTCCTTAAGATTTACAGCTTTGGAAACCTTAGCTATACTCTGCCCTTTATAAGAATCAACTCAATGGCAGAGAACAGATTCTACATATCTGTGTGAGGATGGATTTTCTTCATATATGTCAATCAGATATGAGAATCAGCTGTCTTCTATTAACCCAGAGATTAAAGAGATTTGCAAAAAATATAAAACAATATTACTCTCTTCATTAATTTCATTTTGGAAAAGTTATTTTTTCATGAAAATATTATGTTAACATAAAATGACTTTTAAATGGCAAATATATTTTTTAAATTTCTCAGTTTTAATTTTTAATGACAAATATCAATCAATTAATAAATATAATTTCCATAAACAAAAAGTCTTTGGGGTCCTCAATTTTTAAAGTGTAAAGAGGTCTCAAAACCAAATTATTTGAGAATCAACGACTTGTAACATTTTTTTTTTCTATTTCTCAAAACCCTTCTCAAATCTCTACCTCTGCCATGTAGGCTTCAAGTAATCACTTCTGTCTCCCCAAGTTCAAAGGAAGGAAGGATTAAGTGCTACTTGGGCCTCGTTCTGTTTTGCCTGTCAAAATGATGTCTTCTCAGTAGGACATCAATATACCCAGGGTCATTTTTGACTGACTGACAAAAATGGAAATTTACACCTCTAATGATATACATTCAATTGGAATATTTATAAATATAATAAAATAGTTTATTTATTAGTACATTAGTTTTCTAAGTGAAATTTGCTCTGAGATTAGAATGTATTCTGAGCAGAAATGGTCTCATTTGGCTATTTTCCCAGACTTTACAGATGTCTAACTCAAGGAATTTATTATGAAGTGTTTATTTTTCTAGTAATACGTCTACTAATCTTGATCTTTCAAATAGGGTCTAAGAATACACACAAATCATATGTAAACAAATTTGCCAATATGATACCTTAGATTCTCCCTATAGCTGTAAAGTAGTTTTTATAAAATTAATTTTCCTTTACTTATTTGCAATCATTTTCCCCTTTTTTGTTAAGACTAGCGTAAAGATCCAACAAGATTAATAGTGCCACTGTTCTGTATTAACATGGAAAGAATTATGAAGCTAAAATAAAGTTTGATTCCTTCACAAATTAAGGAAACACTTTAAGTGCTCAAGTGCTCTTGCTTTCAAGCAAACTCAGTAAAGCAGAAGTCTTTTCATTCTTCTAATGAAAGTACCATAAAAAATGAGGAGACTGAAAATCAGCAATCAAATGTGAAATCAACGTTTTTAGCCTGCCATTATAGGAAATGTTTAAATGTAAAGCACAGGGAGGTAATGAGAATTCAAAACTGTTTTTGAGTATTAGCGTGGAGGAGAGAAGCTGTGCCCTGTTTTATCTTTCACTACTTCAAAAACAAGGTATTATGGAACTATGACAACCACACTTGTCAATTTAAGGGAAAAACATCCTAAACCAACTTTCTGCTTTTTGGTTTTTTTTGGGGGGGGGGGTTTGCGTCATTTGGCCCGTGAAAAAATTTTCTCTCAAACATAAACGTCTGTAAGCAAGTTCTGCTCAATACGTTTTACAGAGATCAGACAGCAAGATGCAGAACTAAAGATAGATCAAAAACATCCAAAGTGGGCTTTGGATGTCCAAGAGGCCCTGCCCAACTCTTCCCATCCGCCCACCGCAGACCCGGCGGCCGGTTCGTCCCTTTCCGAGGTGCCCAGGGTCCGGTCCTGGAGCCGCCCTAGCAGCCTAAACAGCCGCCCTCGCGCCTACTCGCCCGCCCAGGCCTTCGGAGAGAGGAGCAGCCCAGGTGACTTAGGGCAGGTGCGTCAGCCCCGGCCGTCACTCACCTTGCTGGGTTCCCAGGCCGCTGCCGGCCGGGGTTCAGGAGATGCCACTTCTACTAGATCCATGTGGGGAAGAAGCCAGCGACAAAAACAGGGTAGAGAGGGCGCAAGACTGGGAAGCGGGTTCCGCCGAGGAGGAGAAAGGCAGTAGGGTATGGGCAACGGGTGGCGGGCGCCGGAGCGGAGATGACAGATGGCGCCGACAGCGGCCGCGTCCGGAACTAACCTCTTCTCTTCCGCCCTCACGGGTGTGGCACTTGCTTCCAATTGGGCGCCCGACCCTCGCTAAGCCATCTTTCCCCGCCCCTCCGGCGGGCCGCACTTCCGTCCGCAGTCCACAGGAGGTCGATTGGCGATTTGCCGCTTGCCTGAAAGTTGTGGCAGGCGCTCGAGCGGGGCAGGGCAGGGAATGGGGGTGAAGTCCCCTGGTCCAGGCTCTGCCGTGTACCGGGACAGCCTTTCTCTTTCTTTCTCCCCGACAGCCCGTGGACAGCACTGGCTCTAGTAAAACTGTATTAGACTGTGTGGGTTATAAATAAGCAAACAAACGAGACTCTTCGTTCATTCATTCTTTCCCTTGTTAAATCTAAACTGAGAAGGTAACACTAAAACAAAAATGGCAGTTTAGATAGGGGAAAGAGACTGAAGAAGACGGGCGGTTTTTTGTTGTTACTGCAATTGTTTAGGGGCATTACGGTGAGTGAAATTTTATAAAACAACATTGAGAAAAAACCGCGCTGTATAATACAAGTTTTGATTCTGTATTTCGTAGGGTGATTCTTAAAAAGTGACTGGATAAAAATAGCTAAACCTTACATTTCACTTAGTGTGTTCCAGGAATTGTTCAAAGTACTTTATTAACTCGTTTAGTCCTTGGAATAACCTTGAGATTAAGTTCTTTAGTTCCCATTTTACTGATAATGAAACAAGCACAAAAAGGTAAAGTAACTTGCCTAGGGCCATCTAGCTAATAAATGACAAAGCTAAGTGGCAATGCTTCCTTCCTTGTTCAATTTTTGCCCATAGAATCCTTTAACATAACAACTCAAGGCTTGAATTTAAAAAATATCATAAGGTTTTCACTAGCCAACTTTTTTAGTATATTGCCAGACCCTACGTCCTAATCTTAGCTTTAGTGAAACCTGGAGTTTATGAGAAAAAATATGGGCCAGAAGTAGGACATCAGTAGCCATCATAATAATGACTATTTATTGGGTGCTTACTGTGTAAAGTATTGCTTACTTAAGTCTTGTTGGTAGGTGCTGTCAGGTTGGTTCTGACTCATAGCAACACTGTATACAACACAAAGGAGCCTCACCCAGTCCTGCACCATAATCATTGCTATGCTTGTCCATTGTCGCAGCCACTGTGTCAATCCATCTCAATCAACGGTCTTCTTCTTCACTGATTCTCTACTTCACCAAGCATGATGTCTTTCTCCAGGACTGGTTCCTCCTGATAGCATATCAAAGTACATGAAAATAAGTCTCCCCATCCTTACTTTTAAGGAGCATTCTGGCTGTACTTCCAAGACAAATTTGTTTGTTCTGCCAAAAGTTCATAGTATGTTCAATATTCTTCACCAATACCATAATTCAAAAGCGTCAATGTTTTTTTCAATATCCTTACTAGTTGTCCAACTTTCACATGCATATCAAATTACTGAAAACACAATGGCTTGGGTCAGGCATACCTTAGCGTTCAAAGTGACATCTTTGTTCTTTAACCTTTAAAGAGGTCTTTGGCAGCAGATTGGCCCAATGCAAGTTGTCCTTTGATTTTTTGACTGCTGCTTCCATGAATATTGATTGTGGATCAAAGTAAAGTGAAATCCTTGACATCAGTCTTCTTTCCGTTTATCATGCTGTTCTTTATTGGTCCAGTTGTGAGGATTTTTATTTTCTTTGTGTTGAGATGTAATCCATACTAAAGGCTGTAGTCTTTGATCCTCATTAGTAAATGCTTCAAGTACTCTTCACTTTCAGCAAACAAGATTGGTTGATCTGCGTATTTCAGGTTGTTAATGAGTCTTCTCCCACTCCTGATGCTGCAGTCTTCTTATAGTGCAGCTTCTAAGGTGCATGCTCATACGTACAGACATGAATAAGTATGATGAAAGGATACAACCCTGATGCACACCTTTCTTCACTTTAAAACCATGCAGTGTCCCCTTGTTCTGTTTGAACAACTGCCTCTTGGTCTATGTACAGGTTCCTCGTGAGCACAGCTAAGTGTTCTGGAATTTCCATTTTTTCTAATATTATCCATAATACTTAAGTATTAAATACTACAAATATTTTAGCTCATTTGGTCCTTAAAATAATTCATAGAGGTATTGCTATTCTATTTTTTAGATTAGGAAACTGAGGTGTAGAGAGCCCAGTGTCACACATAAGGAAATATGGTTTATATTGGTTATTGAAGGAAATGAAAAAGGTGACTTTTAGGTAGACTATAGGAGTCAAGCGACAGGAGATTTTGATGAAGTTGGAGTAGAGAAGTTCAGTGACAGGAAGGGCATAATGGAATTAATGACTTGAAAAACAGTGGGCTGAATGATGTGTTGACAAGGATGTGGAAAAACTGGAACCCTTGTGCATTGCTGGTGGAAATATAAAAATGGTGTAATCTGTGTGAAACATTTTGGTGGTTCTTAAAAAAGTTAAAGTATACACAGAAATGTACATGTGAAAATGGTTGAAATGTATGTTTTGCTGTGTGTATATCACTATAATAATAATAAAAAGTTAAGCATAGAATTACCACATTGTTGTTGTTAGTTGCTGGCAAGTCAGTTCTGACTCATGGCAACCCCACGTGTGCCGAATAGAACTGTTCCATGGGGTTTTCAAGGCTGTGACCTTTTGAAAGCAGATCACCAGACCTGTGGTCTGAAGTACCTCTGGGTGAGTTTGCACTGCCAATTTTCTGGTTAGTAGTCGAGTGATTAACCATATAACCCAATTGCACTCCTACAAGGACTCCTGTTTGTACGTCGAACCTCACAGTGTTGGATTATCCAAGAAGCAAGGAGCACTGTGTTACTTGTGCTTATTTATTAGACCATAGTAAACAATTTCACATTTTTCACCACATTAAATATTCTGCATCTAGGTATGGCTAGCATCTGTCTCTCTCCCAACTCCATAACACCTTCCTACAGAATCAAAGCCTCTTTTCAAATTTAGAATCCTTGGCATGGACAGAGAGCCCAGTAAGCACAGGCTTACGTGTGCTTGCTTACTAATCTGTAGTGAACAGTTACACATGTTTTTTTTTACAGAGTAGTAAGTAAGCACAAGTAAGACTGTAGTTAGTTTTCTTATTGGGTAATCTGCCCCATCATAGCAGTAAAGTTCACAATAGCCAAAAGGTGGAAACAGCTCAAATAACCATCAACAGATGAATGGATAAACAAAATATGGTACATCTATAAAATGGGATATTACTCAGCCATTAAAAGGAAAAAAGTACTGATACCATGCAGATGAACCTTGAACACATGATGTTAAGTGAAAGAAGCCAGACACAAAAAGTCACATATTGTAGGTTTCCATTAATATGAAGCATACCCTTTTCCAAAGAGTTGATTCCAACTCATAGCAACCCTATAGGACAGAGAACTACCTCTTTAGGATTTTCAATGCTGTAATCTCTGCAGAAGCAGACTGCTATATCTTTCTCCCACTGACTGACTGGTGTGTTCAAACTGCAGACCTTTCAGTTAGCAGCCAAGTGCTTAGCCACTGTGCCACCAGGGTTCTTCATGAAACATCTAGAATGAGTAAATCCATAGAGACAGAAAGAAGCTGGTGTATACTGGTGGCAAATTGGTGATTGTTAGGAGCTGGGGGGAGAGGGGAATGGGGAATGACTACTTCAATGAGTACAGAAATTTTTTTGGGGCACATGAAAATGTTATGGAACATGATATGTTGTTGTTATGTGCTGTTGAGTTGGACCCGTCTCATAGCGACCCCTCCTTGGGTTTCTGAGGTGGTATCAATATAGAAGTAGATAGATTGCCCAACCTTCCTTCCAAGGAGTGGCTGGTGGGTTTGAACCACCAGCCTTCTGGTTAGCAGTCAAGTGCCTTAGGCACTATACTACCAGAGCTTCATGATATAGGTGGTGGTTTTACAACATTTACAAATCATTTGTTCATTCATTCATCATGTATATGTTACACACTTAGTATGTACAAGGCACTGAGCTAATCACTCTGCTTTCCAAGAACTACCATGTGGCTGGGGAGAGGGCATACACAATCTGACTTTAATGCAGAACTTCACATGAGATTGGGAAAGAGTTTCAGGTGTGCCTCCTCATCCTCAGGGTGGGTGGCCCAGCCTGGTTCAGCTCTTTAGGCTCCAGGTATTGTCTGCCATTCACCCCAGGATCTGAATAAGTACTATCATATTCTGTGTGGACCATGATGTGGGAAAATTTTCAGGCATTATAACAGGAATTAAAAAGTTCCTAAGGCATTTGACTGCTAACTGGAAGGCTGGCAGTTCAAACCCACCAGCCACTCCTTGGAAGGAAGGTTGGGCAATTACTTCCATAGTGATACAGCTTTGGAAACCCAAGGAGGGGTCGCTGTGAGTCGAAATTGACTCGACAGCAGTGAGTTTTTGAGTTTATGGGATACTGGTCTGATTGAGACTGGTGAAACCCCTGAGACTATGGCCCCTAGTCACCCTTTGGGCCTGGAATTGAACTCGCTCCCGTGGCTCCCAGCCAAACAATACCAAAAAACCAAACCAAACTCACTGCCATCAAGTTGATCCCAATTCACAGTGACCTCTCCTTGGTCTTCTGAGGCGATATCTCTATGGAAGTAGATAGCCCAATTTTCCTTCCAAGAAGTGGCTGGTGCTACTATTCTGATTAGCAGTCAAATGCCTTAGGCATTACACCACCAGAGCTCCCAGCCAAACAATGTTGTTGTTGTTGTTATGTGCCATTGAGTGGGACCCGACTCATAGCGACCCCTCCTTGGGTTTCCAAGGCAGTATCACTACGGAAGTAGATTGCCCCATCTTCCAAACAACAGACAGGAGTATAAGGTGCACGTTTATATGAGGTAGGTACACTCCTTAGAACAATCACCGATGGGAGACCAGAAGGTCAATATTTACACTAGGAGATATCTCAGAGGACAAGAATGCATGGGAAAGAAGGACACGGAAAAGGTAACCACAGGGAGGAAGTGAGAAGTAGAGGTGTTACATTATGGGGATTGCAGTCAAAATCATGAAACAAAATGTGTATGGACTGTTGTACGGAAAATGAATTTGCTCTGTAAACTTTCACCCAAATCATAATTAAAAAAAAATTCCATGGGAGAAAAATGAGGAGTTCTGGAGCTCAGCTGACCACCCAAAGCTCAGCAGTTTGAACTCAACAGTTGCTCCAAAGAAGAAATATGTGGCAGTATGCTTCCATAAAGTTTACAGCCTTGAAAACTGTATGGGGCTCCTAAAGGGTCACTATGAGTCAGAATCGACTGATGGCAGTGTGTTTTTTGAAGAGGTCCCTGAGGAACACTGGTGGTTCAATGGTTAAGTACTCTGCTGTTAACTGGAAGGTAGGCAGCTCAAACCCACCAGCTGCTCAGTGGGAGAAACATGTGGCTAGTCTGCTTCTGTAAGAATTATAGCCTTGGGAACATTATGAGACAGTCCTACTCTATCCTATGGGGTCACTAAGAGTTGGAATCAACCCGATGGCAATGAGTTTGTTGTTATGGGAGAAGAAAAGGAGGATAATTCTACCTGAGGTGTTTTGAGAGGAGCTGGACCTTGAAAATGAGTAAGATTCCCAAGGCACAAAGTAAAGAAGTGTGCAGTAATCTGGAAGTATTTATTTAACAAAAATATACATACTTCCCTGTGCATGCCCCTGTTGGGGATTTATTATACAGAAGTAAAAGCAGCAGTAGGTAAAGATCAGGCACAATGATGTTTATTATAGCCTTGTTTGTTGTACCAAAAGAGTAGAAACAACATGGAATTCCATCTACAGGGGAATGATTGAAAAAATCATGGAATATCCATACTATGGTGTGGTAGTTAAAGTTATGTGTCAATTTGTCTGGGCCTTCAATGGGCCTATAAGTTCATGTGAATGATCAGAATTCCCAGGTGTATAGTAGAGCTGACAAGGGGCAAGGTTATGGTCATTACTTGGTCACAGCCAGCTACCCAAGGGACCGAGTAGTTGATCCTGCGGGCTTGGGACCATAGTCGCAGGGGACATCAAGCTCAATTGGCATAACATACTATACAAAACATTGTTCCACCTACTACTTTGGCGAGTAGCGACTGGGACCTTAAAAGCTAGGAAGCTGCCATCTAGATGCAACAACGGGTCTCTCCTCGTCAAGAAGAAAGAAGAAAAGCAAAATTAATGGAAACAATCAGTCCTAGCGACTGGTACACCATCCGATCTGCAACCTATACAACTATGAGACCAGAAGAACTAGATGGTGCCCAGCTACCACTGCCATCCACTTGGAAGGGATGTAGGAGATCCTGCATAAAGAGGGAGAACAATGTGGTACAAAACTCAAAATCATTTGGAGGCAAAAAAAAAAAAGAAGGTGGGGACCAGGTTTGCTGGTCCAATGGAGCCTGGTGTAACCACTGAGACTATGGCCCCTAGCTGCCCTTCAGGTCTGGAATTGAACCCACAACTGTGGTTTCCAGCCAAACAAAGTACAGGCATGTGAGTTAAACATTTACCTCAAGTAGACACACGCCCTGGAGAGAACAATCATGGGAGAAGGAAGGGCTGCTTATGCACAGGGAGATAGCTCAGGGTGCAGAAGAGTATGAAGGGATGGACACTGGGAGGAGGTAACTATGGGGAGGAAGTGGGAGGGGAGCTGCTGCATTGTAAATTTTGGTCAATGACATGAGACAAAGTATATGTGAACTGCTGTATGAAAAGTGAATTTACTCTGTAAATCTTCACCCAAATCCTAATTAAAAATAAAAAAAAAAATTTGTCTGGGCCTGGTTGAGTGGCTGGGCAGCTGAATGTAGTTATTCCCCATGGTGAGACTGGCAGTCAATTCCATGGTCAATCTACTGGAGCGGCTAAGTAGCTGCTTTAGAGATGTGGTCTGCTTCCTGTAGATAAGAAGCAGCTTTGAGGAAGGTGTCTAGCTTTTTGGCAGGCTTGAACCCTGTATGTAGCCAAGTCGTTGTTCATCAGCCTGCTGTGCCTTGCTGATGTTGGGACGTTTTCTGGACTTGAATTAGTGGCCTGCTGTGTTGTTTGGTGATATTGGGACTGTGCCTTTTTTCTTGTCGATGCTGGGTTTGTCAGCCTCAGCAACCAGCAGCTGCCTGAATGAAGAAAGCCTCCAGCGTCAGTCAGCCAGGAACAAGAGGCCCAGCTGAATGAAGCCCAAACCAGGGGCTTTCACTGAGGCCCTAGAGCCTGGCACTTGAAACTCAGACTTCTAGCCTCCAAAATTGTAAGGGAATAAACTCCTTTAAGTGAAAGCCATTCATCTGTGGAATTTTCTGTTAGAGCAGCACTAGGTAACCAAAATATATGGATCATCTATCGATTTTAAAAAGAATTAATTAAACTTCGGTGCATTGACCTGTGGTTAAAAAAATTTCATAATAATGTGCATAATTAGATCCATTTTTATAAGACAACAACTTGTAAGTATATATTGTTCTATGGGTATAGAGAAAAGCAAACAGGGATAGTAACCTATTAATATTGGTTACTTGGGTAATGATGGTTAAGAGGAATACGGAGAAAGGTGATTAATTTTTCTTTTATACATCTCTGTTCTATATGACTTCTTGTTTTCAGTTGCCACAAAGCAGCCTCAATTCTGACTCATGGTGAGCATATGTGTGTCAGAGTACAACTGTGTTCCCCAGGGTTTTCAAGGTGGGGACAGATTGCCAGGCTTGTCTTCCAGGGTGCCTCTGGATGGGTTTGAACTGCCAATGTTTAGTGTTTAACAATTTACGTCACCCACGGATTCCTTTGACTTGTTCCAATCATGTTTTTTTTTTTTTCCTTTTTTTTGTGTGTGTTCATTAAAGATAAGGCAGCTGGGTGGTGCAAATGATCACTTGAGTGATTATAGTTAGTTTTTTGTGTGATTGCAAAATTTATTCAGATTCAGTGTAGAAAATTGGGAAATTTCATTAAAGACAAACATTTTGGTCTCACCATTTACTGATAATTTTTTAACATTTTTCTTTAAACAGTAATGGGATATTGTGAACTATTTTGTAAACTGCTTTGTTTCTGTTATACCACTTTAAAAGGATACGGACTACGGCCCCACCTTCCTCTACAGGAGGTCGGGGGTCTGACTCTTCCCCCCACCATGTTTCTACCTTGCTGTCAGGCTTGGGGTCAGCGCCTGACCCACCTGCCACAAGACTAGTGGTTCTGGCAGGCGCGGCCCCTTTAAGCAGTCAGGAGCCGGGGGGGGGGGGGGGGGGGGGGGGGGCGCCCCGGGGGGGGGGGGGGAGGGGGGCAGTCCCCGCTCCAATTGGTGGAGTTCAGAGTTACGTGGTCTTGCGCTGGCGGCGCCGGCGAGGCTGGGAGTGCAGCGGGGCTGGCTTGGTGGGTGCTGTCTGTCTTGGGGAAAGGGAAGCGGCTTGACAAATGTGTTTGAGGAGGTCCTTGGCCGGCCTCACCTTTTGTGCCTGCTACCTGGCTTCTTACCTCACGAACAAGGTGAGGGGGGCGGGCGCGGGGAGGCGATGGCAAGTCGGAGACGTGAGTCTGGTATACGTGTACCAATGTAGCCTCTAGCTATGATCTTTTCTTGACGGTGAAGAAACCGACTCTGTGCTTTAGGTATCAAATTTGTTAGATTGTAGTGTCCCTATTTCACATTCTTTCACATTCTGTGAAACGCCCTGTACAACACCTGGGAAAGAGGATATTTTGACTAGAGCATTCCAGTAAACTTATTTTGTGGCTGTATGGACTACTTTCAAGGGAAAGAGAAGAAATGGCTCCAATTCCCTCGGGGAGGAAGAGTAGTGGAAGAAGAAATTGTACACATTCTGCCTTCTTTTCTAGACACGCGCCTACCCCAGAATCCCCAACATTCCAAAAGCTTTTCAATACAGAAGATTACTCCATCTCCACTACACCACTGATCCCCGAATTTATTAGCATGTCCTCATCCCAAGCACTTCCAGAATATTCCAGAGTTTTTAGTGGAATTTACAAGTAAAATGTAAATATAATTTTAAATTTAAAATAATGTCATGAAACCTTTTTTTTGAAGAGGCAGAAAAGAGGTGGTGCTTGATAAAGGTTGGGGATCACTGATAAATCGGAGTAGATGGTGTCTTTTTTCTTTGTTAGCAGGGGCAAGCTGGCCATGGGTTTGGTACCATATCGAGAGATGCTGGAACCTGTAGACATGGGTGGGCCATCACCTCCTGTTCTGGACTCTGGGCTGGCAAAGTCGGTGTTGATATTGCTCAGGACCATCTTCCCACCTGGTTGGATCTCTTCCGTCCCTTCCCAGGTCTTCCTCTACTCCCTAAACCCTTTGCTCTCTTGCAAAGACCTGTTGACAGCATTTTCTTCTACTTTCTATCTTAGAGCTAGTGGGTGTCCTCAGTCTATTTAGAGGATTCTCTTGAGCCTTCTCTAGCCCTCCAGTTGATGGTAGTTCTGGTGATGGGCCTTTGAAGATCTACTGATGCAGCCTTGCTGGGAGGCAGTGATGGGTTTGCATCCTGGTCCCAACCATTGGCTTTGGTACCTTAATCTATCTAAAGCTAAATTTTATAATCTTTAAAATGAGATTAAAAAGTACTCTTCTCAGGGTTCTTGTGAGGATTAATCAAAATAATGTTTGTAAGGCGGTTGGACTAGTGCCTAATGTAGTGAATGCTCAATAAGATAAGTGGGGTTACTCTGGAATGAAGGGGGAAACAGGGAGGAAGGAAAGACAATATTTTGTTTATTGTATGACACAACTTTTAACAGATATATTTTCCCCCTCATGGGACAGGTAGCTAAGCTGAAAGAAGATAGAATCTTGTTCTTTTGTAGTTCTACCTCAGAAATATGTGAATTTTTGAAATGTCCCTTTAGTTTAGCTATTCTAATTTGCTTAGCTAGCTTGATAGATATATTGGTAATGCTTTACTTTAAAACAGAATATAACCTGCTTTTTATTTCTATGTAATCTTCAGAGGGGGCAAGGTAATACTTCTTTTATGAGAACCCACAAGGCAAGACATTGATTAAAAAAAACCCAAATGTATATCTGAGCAAAAAAAAGTCCAGCAGGCAGATAGCATTTAGTTCATAAATGTTTATACCCCCTCTGGATATGCATTAAGGAGCTCTGGTGGCACAAGGCCTAAGACATTTGACTACTATCTGTAAGGTTGGCGGTTCAGACGCCCCAGCCACTCCGTGAATCGAAGACTGGGCAATCTACTTCTGTAAAGATTTACTGCCTCAGGACCCAATGGAGATAGCTGTGAGTCAGAATCTACTCAATGGCAGTTTGATTTTTTTTTTTTGTTTTGGATATGCCTTTGTATTTGTGGCATTATATCTGTATCTGGTTGTATCACCATGCCGTTGTATAATCTACGCATTAAAGACTGAATACCTTCTCTGTACATGATGTCTCAAGGTGCTTGTTGTTAATTGCTGTTTAGTCAGCTCCCGTTCATGAGGACCCTATCTACACAGAACGAAGTGCTGCCAAGTCCTGTGCTGTCCTCGTGATGAGTGATATGCTCGAGTCAATTGTTGCAGTCCCTGTGTATTTTGAGTTCCTTACAACCCAGGGGCTCATCTTCTAGCATTTCGTTGGACAGTATTCTGTTGTGACCCATAAAGTTTTCATTGGCTAATTTTTGGAAGCAAATTGCTAACCCTGTCTTCCTAGTCTTTTAGTCTAGATGGCTCTACTGAGTGATTATAGTTAGTTTTTTGTGTGATTGCAAAATTTATTCAGATTCAGTGTAGAAAATTGGGAAATTTCATTAAAGACAAACATTTTGGTCTCACCATTTACTGATAATTTTTTAACATTTTTCTTTAAACAGTAATGGGATATTGTGAACTATTTTGTAAACTGCTTTGTTTCTGTTATACCACTTTAAAAGGATACGGACTACGGCCCCACCTTCCTCTACAGGAGGTCGGGGGTCTGACTCTTCCCCCCACCATGTTTCTACCTTGCTGTCAGGCTTCGGGGTCTGAAGCCTGTCCACCATGGGGGACCCCTGCTCGTATTTGGAATACCAGTGGCATAACTTCCAGCATCATAGAGACACTCAAGCCACCACAGTATGACAAACTGGCAGGTGGGTGGCAATTCATGGTGCTAGATAAAATTGAATCAAGTTGTCATATTCCCCAGGAATAGATAATCTAAGTAATAGAAATCATAGATTCCTACAGACCCCTCAAAATTGAAACATTTTTCATGATTATTTGGAATGCTTTGGCTTAGGGCTGTTGAGAAGTGTCAGAGCTAGATGGAGAGAGTGGAATAATAACAGCAGAAGGCAGAAAAGAAGTTATATGAAGAGGAAGAAGGAGGTATAATAGAAAGTGGTGGAGAGGAGCTGTGAGGTTCATGTAGAGGTAGGAGAGGGGTTGTTCCTAAAGGGCCTCTGATGGGAACGTTGTAATTCTTAGAAGCTTGAATATTTTGTTTCCGTTGATTCATCTTGTCAGCCAGGATAGTCATACTTCTGCAGGTAGCCAAGGCTGGGTTCTGCTGCTGTCTCATGGTGAGACCAAAGAGAGACCAAACAGGAAGAGACTTGTGCGACGGGCACTCCATGGGTATATTGTCCTACATGTAGTCTTTGCCAAATTATAATTTTCTTTTGAATTAGTGAAGATTTTTCTCTTCTACTATTGGAAGCCTCTATGGTAGTTTCCTTATTTCCTTGCTTATCAGTATGATGTTCTCCTTGAACTTTTTTCCTCTCTATTTCTAGAAAGGAAATTCATTAAAAAAAAAAAAAAAAGCCTTGTGCATCTTGTTCTCATCCCTTCTACTGTTTAAATGAATGATTTTTTTTTTTTGGAAGCTTGAACCAGCAAGTGAGTGTCAAAGGAAGCTACTTGGGTAAAGAGGGAGGAGAAAGCACTTCACCCTTGAGTTCTGGCTTTTCTGGCTCTCCTGGCTCTGCAGTGCTGCTAGCAGAGCCTGGGTGCCAGGGTCTATGTCCTGTGGGAGATACCAGTAGTAACCTGGGATCCAGGCAGCTGCCTCACCTCCTTTTTCTCATAGCTCTTCAGCTGTTAGCTTGGAGGCAAAGTCATTTTCTGTCCTTTCAAAGGTCCCCAGGAACCCAGTGGTGCAGTGGCAGATAGAACCTGCCAGCTACTCTCCAGCTTGCTTCTGTGAAGACAGTTGTTGTTGTTGTTATGTGCTGTCAAGTAGGCCCTCAACTCATAGCCACCCCTCCCTGGGTTTCCGAGGCAGTATCACTACAGAAGTAGATTGCCAACCTTCCTTCCGAGGAGTGGCTGGTGGGTTTGAACCGCCAGCCTTCTGGTTAGCAGTCAAGTTCTTTAGGCACTATGCTACCAGAGCCCTTGGAAATCTTGTAAGGCTGTTCTAATCTGTCCTATAGGGTCTCTGTGAGCGATGGCAGTGGGTTCTCAATGGTTCCCAAGTAGCTTCGTCTCTTCCTCTGAGAAACTCTTTGGCTAGGGCCTTGTTCTGCCAAACAGCATTTTGAATGCTTTTGCATAGTCAGTAAAACACAAGTGAACATCTTTCTGGTATTGTTTGGTCTCAGCCACGATCCATCTGACATCAGCAGTGATATTCCTCATTTTACATCCTCTTCTGAATCAGGCTTTAATTTCTATCAATATACTGCTGCAACTATTTTTAAATTATCTTCAGCAAAATTTTACTTGTGTGTGATATTAATGATATTGTTTGATAATTTCCACATCCTGTTGGGTTACCTTTCTTTTTTTTTTATTTTTTATTGTGATTTGGATGAAAGTTTTCAGAGCAAATCCATTTTCTGTACAGCAGTTTGTACACATTTTGTTTTATGGCACTGACTGCAATTCCCCACAATGTAACAGCTCTCTCCCCACTTCTTCCCTGTAGTTACCACTTCCTTGTGTCCTTCTTTCCTATGCATTCCTGCCCCCTGACCTATCTCCTTGTGCAAACACTGCCCTTGTGTTCTCCCACGATTGATTGCAGTAGGGAGTGTATCTACCTGATGTATACGTTCATCCTATACGTCTGTCTGTTGTTTGGCTGGAAGCTACGGGAGTGAGTTCAGTTTGTTGAGTCACCTTTCTTTGGAATGAGTACAAGTATGGGTCTCTTCCAGTCAGTTGGCCAGATAGCTGTTTTCCAAATTACTTGGCACAGGTAAGTGAGTGCCTTAAGCGCAGCATCCGTTTGTTGAAACATGTCAATGGGTATTCCTTCAATTCCTGGAGTCTTATTTTTTGTCAATTCCTTCAGTGCAGCTTGGACTTCTTCCTTCAGTACTGTTGGTTCTTGGTCATATGCTACCTCCTGAAGTAGTTGAACACCGACCAATTCTTTTTTTGTACAGTGACTGTATATTCCTTCCATCTTCTTTTGATGTTTCCTGCATCATTCAATATTTTACCCATAGAATCTTTCAGTATTGCAACTTGAGGCTTGAATTTTTTCTTCAGTTCTTTCAGTTTCAGAAATATCAAGTGTGTTCTTCCCTTTTGGTTTTCTAACTTTAGGCTTTACACATTTTATTATAATACTTTGCTTTGTCTTCTTGAGCTGCTCTTTGAAATCTGTTCATCTCTTTTATCTCATCATTTTTTCCATTCACTTTAGCTATTCTCCATTCAAGAGCAAGTTTGAGGGTCTCTTCTGACATCCATTTTGGTCTTTTCTTTCTTTCCTCTCTTTTTAATGGCCATTTGCTTTCTTCGTGTATGATGTTCTTGATGTCATCGTGTATAATGTTCTTGATGTCATCCCACAACTCATCTAGTTTGGTACAAATGGTTAAATGCTCAGTTACTAGCTTAAAGGTTGATGATTCCAACCTGTTGCAGGTGCCTTGGAAGACAGGCCTGGCTATCTGCTTGAAGGTCACAGCCATTGAAAACTCTGTGGAGCAGTTCTGCTTGACACACTTGGGGTCTCCACAAGTCAGAATTGACTCAGCAGCAACTATCTACAACTGTAACAACAAAGGCCTTTTTGAAAATCGAGTGCACTTACATCATTCAATAGTAATTTCTTTGCTTATGTGGTCTATCAGTTCTCCATTTTAAGTGTTCATTAATTTGTTATTTCTTTTTCAGTATGTCCTGTCTGTCTTGAAATTTACGTACCCTACATTATTCCAAGGGTGAGTATCTTTTACATTCTTTATATATGTTTGTAAGAAATGTCCAACAAGCATCATTAAATGTCCTTTAAAACATTTGTAAATCAAATTGATACTGTTACTAATCTGTATTGTAATTTATAGAACCATTCTATTAGTCGCCATTGAAATCATATCCCATTTTTTTTTTTCTTTTTGCTATGAAAACAGCAGTGTTATTGGATCTTTTAGTGCCTAAATCTGCCAGATTTCTCACTATTTTGAGGGGTTAGATTCCTTCATGAAAAATGAAAAATTTGAGTTAAAGAACATGAATATATAATTTCTTATTTATTTTTTAACCATATTATTGTGTTTTAGGTGAAACTTTACACAGCAGATTAGCTTCCCACTCAACAATTCATACACAGATTGTTCCATGACATTATTTGCTCTCCCTGTAGTATGTCAGCACTCTCCTCCTTATTTCCACCCTGCCTTCCCTGATTCCTTCCATCTAGTTCCTTCCTCACCTTGCCTTCTCACCTTTGCTTTTGGCAAATATTGCTCATATGGTGTTGTATAGTTGACTGTTCTAATAAGCACATTCCTCATGGGTGTTACTGTTTATTTTGTAGGCCAATCTATTATTTGGCTGAAAGGTGACTTCAGCACCAGGTTAAAAAGGTGCATCAAGGTGATAATATCAAGGACTCCTGTAGTCTCTGTCAGTCCAGTGAGTCTGGTCTTTTTTACTAAGTTGAATTTTGTTCCACATTTTTATCCCATTCAAACTGAGAAGCTTTATTGTATCCCTGGTTAGATTGGTCAGTAGTGGTAGCCAGGCACCAGCTTGTTCATCTGGTCTCAGGCTAGAGGAATCTAGAGTTCGTGTGGACCATTAGTCCTGTGACTGACTGTTTCCCTGAGTCTTTTGTTTCCTTCACTTTCTTTGCAGAAGGAGACCAGTGGTTAGTTGACTGCTCACAGTTTTAAGACCCCGATGCTACTCACCAAATCAGCATGTAGAACATTATCTTTATGAAGTATATTATGCCAGTTGACTGAGATGTCTCCTGAGATTATTGTCCTGAGCCTTCAAACTGAGTAACTCAGTACCACGAGGTATTTGGATATGTCTAGGAAGTTTCCATAACCGTGTCCCCTATGTGCTCTATTATATATATGAATATATATGCAGCACATACAAATATTGTGTACACATGCCCACAACTATACCCATATATAAGGAGCTCTAGTGGCATAGTGGATGAAACATTTGGCTGTCAGTAGTTCTAAACCCACCAGCTGCTCCGTGGAAGGAAGTTGGGGTAGACTACTTCTGTAAAGATTTATAGCCTCAGAAACCCAGGGGGGTCGCTATGAGTTGGAATTGACTTGATGGCAGTGAGTTTTGATTTTACACCTTTATATGCACACATGCACACATGTATATTCCTATCTGCCCTCCCACACCTGTATAGCACACATATCTACCTATGTAACAGCTCACAAATTTTTCGTGGTTATTACTGTTGTAAATAAGAAGAACGAGCAAATCTGCCCTGGACGAAGCCCAGCCAGAATGCTCCTTGGAATGAGAATGGCCAGACTTCATCTCACCTACTTTGGTCATGTGGTCAGAAGGGACCATGCTCTGGAGGAGGATATCATGCTTGGTAAAGTAGAGGGTCAGCAAAAAAGGTGAAGACCCTCAACAAGATGCATTGGCACAGTGGCTGCAAAGTATATTTAGTGGGCTAACATATAGCAAGAATTGTGAAGATGCTGCATGACTGGGTAGTGTTTTATTCTGTTGTACGTAGAGTAATTATGAGATGGAGTCAGTTCTATGACACTTAACAGCTATGTGCTAGGTACCTTTATAGACACCTAAGAGACAACAGTGAACAAAACAAAGATCACTGACCTCATGGAGCTGGCTTTTCTCTCTTGGCTGCCCCTTAAATTTAGCTGTAGTAAATGGGACCTTCTATCTGGTTGCCAAACTCAGAAACCTAGGAGTTATTCTTGATTCTGTTGTCTCCTTCAACTCCACCATCAAATTGAGTACCAGCCAAAACAGCAAATTAGTTGCTGTTGAGTCAGTCACCCTATGGAGCACAGTTCTACTCTGAAACACATGGGGTCACCCCATGTGTTTCATGTGACACGTGTCACTCCTGTGTTTTAGAGTGGGACTGTGCTCCATAGGGTTCTCAGTGGCTGTGTTTCTTCAGAAGTAGATTGTCAGGCTTTTCTTCTGAGGTGCCTCTGGATGGGTTTGAATCTCCAGCCTTTCAGTTGGTATCCCAGTATTTAACTGTTTTGCCGTGCAGGGACTCCATAATTAACTACACAAAAACCCAAATCCATTGCTGTTGAATTGATTACAATTGTTGGTTCCCCATGGTCACAGTGTACAACAGTTCCATAGGGTTTTCCTGTACTCTTTACAGAAGCAGATTGCCAGACCTTTCTTTGGCACTGCTGGGTGGTTTCAAACCTCCAACCTTTAGGTTAGGGAAGCACAAACCATTTAGATGCCCCTGGGGACCATAGGATGTCTTTGGAATCTGTCTACCTTCTTCATTCTGAGTCCACTGCCTTCTCCAAATTACTGTAACAACCATCTAACTTGGCATCCTGTACTCTAGTCTTTTTTTTTATTTTTAATTAGGATTTGGGTGAAGATTTACAGAGTAAATTCACTTTTCATACAGCAGTTCACATATACTTTGTCTCATGTCATTGACCAAAATTTACAAT
>NW_006921617.1:9512507-9529425 GCF_000298275.1 Orycteropus afer afer
TTGCTCATAGAATCTTTCAATATTGCAACTCAAGGCTTATATTTTTCTTCAGTTCTTTCAGCTTGAGAAATGCTGAGCATGTTCTTCCCTTTTGGTTTTCTAACTCCAGGTCTTTGCACATTTCATTATATTAATTGGCTTTGTCTGCTCGAGCTACTCTTTGAAATCATCTGTTCAGCTCTTTTATCTTGTCATTTCTTCCATTTGCTTTAGCTGCTCTTCGTTCAAGGGCAAGTTTCAGAGTCTCTTCTGACATCCATTTTGGTCTTTTCTTTCTTTCTCGTATTTTTAATAACTTCTTGCTTTCGTCATGTATGAGGCTCTTGATGTCATCCCACAATTCTTCTGGTTTTTGGTTATTGGTGTTTAATGCATCAAATCTATTCTTTAGATGGTCTCTGAATTCAGGAGCGATATGTTTAAGGTCATATTTTGGCTCTTGTGGACTTTTTTTAATTGTCTTCAACTGCAAGTTGAACTTGCATATGAACAGTTGATGGTCTGTTCCACAATCAGCCTCTGGCCTTGTTTTGGCTGAAGTTATTGAGCTTTTCCATCTCTTTTTGCCACAGATGTAGTCAGTGTGATTCCTGTGTACTCCATGTGGTGAAGTCCACATGTATAGCTGCCGTTTGTGTTGTTGAAAAAAGGTATTTGTAATGAATAATTTATTGGTCTTGCAAAATTCTAGTATGCGATCTCCAGTGTTATTTCTGTCACCAAAGCCAAATTTTCCAACTACCAGTGCTGCTTCTTTGTTTCCAACTTGTGCATTCCAATCACCAGTGATGAGCAGCACATCTTGATTGCATGTTTGGTCAATTTCAGACTGCAGAAATTGATAAAAATCTTCAATTTCCTCATCTTTGGCTTTGGTGGTTGGTGCGTAAATTTGAATAATAGTAATATCAATAGGTCTTCCTTGTAGGCATATGGATATTATCCTATCACTGTGCAAAAACATCAAGGAGGCCACATGTTCTGACCTCCTAGAACCCCACAAGAGGAAGGCAGAATCACCAACAATAGCCCAAGGCCTATTACTGCAAAGCCGGACATGCTGCCTCCCTCCAGCCCTTTCACCAACCGTTCCTCCCAAAGCACCCACCACCTCTCTCCTGGGTTTGATAATTCGCTGCAGTGGCCACACAGAACTCACGGATTATGGGGTTTATTAGGGAAGCAGCAGGCTACAACTCAAGTGCAGGAAGAACGCTCAGTCTCTCTCCCAACCCACCGTCCCTCAGCCAACAGTCTCTCACAGTCTCTTTCCCAGCAGTGCTGGTCCCTCGGTGTCTCACTCAGCGATGCGTGTCTCTTGCGTCTCTCTCCCAGCAGCACGTGTCTCTTCCAGTAGCACGTGTCTCTTTCAGCAGCACGTCTTCTTCAACCAGCAGTCAGAGAGAGTTCTGCCTCTAGGAGGCCTCCTTTTGAGCCCGGCAGGGTGGTCAAACTAGCCAATCATAGCATCAGAACTCTAAGCACCTGAGAGAGAGTGGGCACCTCCCAGAACATTGTTTTGTGCCACTCCCAACAGAAATACTCCAGGTGGACACCTTCAGCAATTAGGAGCTGCTCAGTTGCTCATAGCAAATTCCACCTTGGAGGTTACAAAGACTTGTGGGTAGAAAAGCCACACTAAGTAATTTACTACACTGCACACTGACAGCATTGTACTTCAGGCAGATCTTGAAACATCCTTTGTGATGCTGAATGCCACGCCATTCTTCAATTTGTCATTCCCGGCATAGTAGATCACATGGTTGTCTGATTCAAAATGCCCCAAACCCGTCCATTTCAGCTCACTAATGCCTAGGATATCAATCTTTATGCATTCCATTTCATTTTTGACAACTTCCAATTTTCCTACATTCATACTTCGTACATTCCATGTTCCAGTTATTAATGGTTGTTTGCAGCTATTTCTCCTCAATTTGAGTCATGCCATGTCAGCACATGGAGGTCCTGAAAGACTTAACTTTATCCATATCATTAAGGTTGGTTCTCCTCTGATGAGGCAGCTCTTTCCCAGCCCTGTTTTGAGTGCCTTCCAACCCAAGGGACTCATCTTCCTGCACTGTGTCAGACAATGTTTCCGAGCTATTCATAAAGTTGTGCAGTAATGTATCAGACAATGTTTCTCTGCTATTCATAAGGTTTTCCCTGGCCAGTTTTTGAGAAGTAGATGGCTTCCTCCTTCTTGCTAGTCTGACTTAGTCCATAAGTTGCATTAAAACCTGTACACCATGTGCAACTCTGCTGGTGTCTGAAACACCAGTGGCACAGCCTCAAGCCTCACAGCAATGTACAAGCCCCACAGGATGACAACTGACTGACCAGTTTGTCTCCCTTAGCTGTTGGAAACCTCTGTGCCCTCCCCTTACCTAATTCATACCTAGAACCTGCCACTTGGTGGTCCCTGGCTGCTCCCTCCCTTTCCTGTTTCTAGGGGGTTGGGTCCTAGCCTTGCCTCCCTCCACTTTACCTGGATATCCTGCCACTCCTGAGGTCCCCACCCTCTCTCGCTCCCTCCTTTTCCTGGCTCTAGGGGGCTTAGGCCTAGTCCTGCCTCCTGCCCCTTTTTACCTGGATATCCTGCTGCTCTGCAGGTCCCCCGTCTCTCCTGCTCCCTTCCTTTCCTGGCGCTAGCGGGCTTGGGGCCTAGCCATGCCTCCCGCTCCTTTTTAGGTGGATATCCTGCCACTCTGGAGGTCCTCAGCCTCTCCTGCTCCCTCCCTTTCCTGCCTCTAAGGGGCTAGATTGCCTATTCTAGATTGTTCATATAAATAGGATCAGGACTTATTTATCCTTTTGACTGAGTAATATTCTGTTGTATGCATTTTGTTTATCCATGCGTGTATTGTTGGACACTTGGGTTGTTTCCATCTCTGGCTATTGTGAATAATGCTGCAAAGAACATAAGGTTTTCATGAGTCAGAATGGACTCAATGACAGTGGGTTTGGTGAGTGGGTAACATTTATGTAATCATTTGTTTGAGTCCCTGATTTTAAGAATTTGAGGTAAATACCTAGGAGTGGTATTGAGAGTCAACTTCTTTTAGGACAAGCAAGCAGCATAGTACTGCATTTGAGAACAAACTCTGTAGCTACAAAATAGAAAATGAAAGGTCTGGGACAACCCTGTAGAAGTGGGACCAGTTAAGGGACTAATGCTACGGTACAGGTGTGAGGTGATGCAATAAGGTAGAGGCCGAGCAGATGGAGGAAATGATTTGAGATTTGAAACATTATCAGGATAAAATCTGTAGGTTTTGTGGCCATATGAAAGAGATGAGTGAGAGAAAGGACTAGGGTGACATTTAGGCTTCTTGTTTGTCTGGTTAAGGATGGTAGGAGGATGATCAAGATGGGGATGAGGAAGTTCAAGTTAATATTTTAGGTATGTTAAATTGGGAGCTTGAGGGATATTGGAGTGGTGATATCTTGGTGAGAGCAGGGATTTGGGAATCGTCAGTGCACAGACAGTGGGAATAGCAGTGCCTGTAGGTAAGATTGCTCATGAAAAGTCTGGAGTAAGAAGAGGACATTGGTGTCAGTACTCAGTGGAACAACTAGACTTGGGAGTAGTAGAGGCTGAGAAGGATTTGAGGAATGGAATCATAATTAGGAAGGAATGGGAAAAAGGAGTTTTAAGATGGATTGAATGTGTGTGTCTATCAGCAAGTCTGCTGGGGCTGCATAGTGTTTGAGAACACAGAACCCTATTAAATTCACATTGGTACTTATTCATTGCAGGTGGCAGACGTTAATTGGTGGACTTTTGCTTCATGTGTCATGGAAACTGGGCTGGGTGGAAATCAACCACAATTCAAGGTATATCAAACTCTTCCCTGCATGATTCATGATTTGTACTCTGCTTGTTTTTATGTTACTTATTTATTATTTATAGTGTTATATTGGAAAATATGAATGTTTGAGCTATTTGCTCTGTTAATTCTCTTCTCCGTTCATTCTCACTACTTGAGTTTCAAGTAGTGTTTTCCTGGTTAATAATGCTGGGTTAATATAACATATAATATTAAAATTAACTAAGATATGTAATTTATTGTGTCATATTAATTTGGCTTTGTTTTAGAATATAGGATCACTATGAATGAGTTATTAAAAGAGTTTTAAAATTTTTTTGTACGTTTTTATTTTGAAAGTACTTCTGACTTCCAGAAAAGTTTGCATAGGACAAAGAACTCCCATGCCTATATTCAGATTCCCCAGTTATTGTTTTACCACATTCCCTCTATCATTTTATCTTGATATATACGTGTATTATTTTGTTCTGAAATATTTGAGAGTACGTTGCAGAGAAGATGCCTTTTTAAATATTTTAGTGTTTATTTCCTATGAGCAAGAACAGTCTCTGTTATTACAGTACAATTATCAAAATCAGGAAATTCACATTGACACATTAATGTTATTTCATCTACAGACCATATTCCTATTTTGCCAATTGTCTCAATAATATCCTTTTTAGCTCTCCCTAGAAAATTCTAGTCTGGGATCCAACCCATTTGCACAATATATTAGTTGTTATGATTCTATTAGAATAGTTTTAAAATAATTCTCAAAGGTCATGATATTTTCATCCAAGATGATCCTTAGAATTGGTTATCCATTCCTGCCCATCGTAAATAAATCCTTCTGCTTCTTTGAGAACATCATGCCTAACTTGAAATGATGCACAATTAAGTTAAGGTTTATATGAATAAGGCGAACATTCTAAAGAAATGATCAGGCCAAGTTATTTACCATGAGGTCCAAATTATGCTGCCCAACTCCTCTATTAATATGATTAACTGGTTAATTGCTAAGTTACCCCTTTGCTTAGGATTCATACATGTCCATTGTGAATACTAATAACTTTGGCTTCTCCTGAAAATATAAAATGGGAGGGCAAAAAATTAGTTGTTGTTGTTGTTGTTGTTGTTATGTGCCATCGAGTCAAACCTGACTCATAGCGACCCCTCCTTGGGTTTCCAAGGCAGTATCATTACGGAAGTAGAATTGCCCAACCTTCCTTCCGAGGAGTGGCTGGTGGGTTTGAACCGCCAGCCTTCTGGTTAGCAAGCAGGAAGAGGTTTTAGGAAGGAGTGGCCCTGAAGATACAGGTGTGGGTTGATTACCTGACCATGTTATATCATAATTCATGTTCTGAAAGTGCTAGTGTTTCATACAAGATGCTTAATTGATCCAAAAGTCATAATTGTATGTATTTATGGTATAATGTCCTCAACTTGATAAAATAAACACAGTTTTTTTTAAATTGGCTATTTTTTTTTTAAACTTGTTATTGTGATTTGGGTGAAAGTTTACAGAGCAAGTTTAACTTTTCATTCAACAATTCATATATGTTTTGTTTCATGACATTAATTGCAATCCTCATAATATAACAGCCCTATTCCTACTTCCTGTCTGTGTTTATCATTTCCATTCATTGTGCTTTCTTATTACTTCCTGCCTTCTGAGCTTTATCCCTGGGTTCTGTGTAGTAAATTACATAGTGTGGCTTTCTTTGCCATAAGTCCTTGTAAACTCTGTGGTGGAATTTGCTGCGAGCAACTGAGTAGCTCCTGATTGTTAAAGTTATCTACCTGGGGTATTTCTGTTGGGAGCAACATGAAGTAATTTTCTGGAAAGTTCCCTCTCTCTCAGGTGTGTAGAACTCTGATGTTGGAATTGGTTGGTTTGGGCCACTCTGCCAGGCTTGAAAGGAGCCCTCCTGCAGGCAAAAGGAGTCTCTCACTGCTGGCTAAGAGATGCGAGAGACACCCATTGCTGATAGAGAGATGGCAAAAGACATGTACTGCTGAGAGAGAGCTCGAGAGACCTTGAGAGACACACACTGCTGAGAGAGACTGAGAGAGACTGTCAACTGAGAGACAGCAGGCTGAGAGAGACTGAGAGTGTTCCTGAACTTGAATTGTAGTCTCTTGCTCCCCTAATAAACCTCATAATCTGTGAGTTCTGTGTGGCTACTGCAGTGAATTATCGAACCCAGCAGAGAGGTGGTGGGTGTTGCAGGAGCAACGGTTGGTATCAGGGTTGGTGAAAGGGCTGGAGGGAGGCAGCATGTCTGGCCTTGTAGGAATAGGCCTTGGGCTACTGATGGTGATTCTGTCTTCCTCTTGTGGGGTTAGAGGAGGTCAGAAGATGTGGCCTCCTTACCCCTTTGGCACTGGGTAAATGTTGCCCTTTCGATCTTCTGTGGTTGGTTGTTGTATGGGTGTGTATCTCCTTGATGTTTTTGTTGACTGTATAGGCCTATCTGTCTTTTGGCTGAAAGTAGAGCCACAGGGGTGAGTTTGGTTCCAGACTTGAAGGTTGTCTAAGGACCATAGTCTTGAGGATTCTGCCAGTCCCTATCAGACTTGGTCTTTTTTTTTTTCACTTTGAGTTTTGTTCCACATTTTTTCCTACTCTGTCCAGTACCTTCTATTGTGATCCCTTTCAGAGGGGTTGGCATTGGTAGCTGAGAACCATCTAGTTCTTCTGGTCTCAAGGTCATGGAGGCTGGGGTTCGTGTGGTCCATTAGTCCTAATTGTTTCCATACATTTTTTATTTGCTTCACTTTTTTTTTGCTCTAGATGGAGGGAGACCAATAATAGCACCTTAGATGGCAAAATAAAGATATTTTGGCGGTTTTATATGTGATAATAAGTGTAGATGTCACTTTATACTCTGTTGTTGTGGTGCATATTTCTGTGAGTACTAGGGCTTCATTTATACAAAAAGGAGCCCTGCATTCACTAGGCCTGTGATAGTTCCAGTATTTAGTTAAATCATGAAGCACTCTGACTCCAAATGATTGAACTTAGTCCTCCACAGGAAATGGAGGTTGAACTAGGATGAGGGAATAGGCTGTCTTATTTTGGGTTGGAGTCCACTGGCTCTGATCAATATGGGTCTCCCACTCTTAGAGTGTATTCACTTTGTAATTATAATTTCTGATGTAAATTATTCACTGATTAAAATTTACCTTTCTCATGTTTCCTCCCATTCTTTATACTTCTGTTGACTTTTTGTTTGTTTTGGTACGGATCAGTAGAATTGGGTGAAGTGAGAAGTAAAATGATGAATCTCTGGAAAAAGTGTTTTCTTCTGTAGACGTTTGGGACCCACTAGACATTGTTGTCTCTTGAGCTCTTTTGATGCTAGATTCTGCCTATCTCAGAAGATTGATGATCACATCTCTGTCAGTACCCTTGCTAAACTTTCTAGAGTTCTTTTCACCTCCATCTCCTGGACTTCCCTGGATGGTTTCATAGCCACACACATCATGTCAGCTCATATAAGCATCTTGTCACAGATGCCAGTGTCTGGGTTTTTTGTATATCTTGGGGTTAAAAACTATTGTACAGCTCAGAATTTCTAGTTGCCATGGACCCTTGGCAAAGAGATGTAACCAGATGACAGCAGCAAGGCCCCCAACCAGTGTTCTTTCGTGTGAGCCCAGGCTGGATTTGTGTTTGCCCAGTCTGCTGTTTCCTTCTGAGCTTGGCTTTTTGATTATGTTATTAGGGAACTGAAATATAGCTACTCTGTGTACTTGTACAGAGATAGCAGAGGTTTGACTCTGCTAAACATTTAAACAACAGCAGGAAGATAGTCTGAAGGCTGTGGAGACGTGGTTATTATGATGGGGCTGGAGGATGGGTCTCATATAGCATATGCCACAGAGAATGTGTTTAGACTGCTTTTATAATCTGGAGCATGGCAGGATCACAAATTCCCTCTCAAACTAGTCACAATTTGGCAACACACTTGCTATGTTGCACAGAGGCCATATATGCCGTGCCTGTCATTCTCTGGCCACGTCATATGACTCCACAAAAGTGATCCGAATGAGTCATTGTTTGCCGGGTTATTGGTTGTTTCTACCCAATATTGGACAGTGCCCTTGAAACCTTCTGTCTTGGGAAAGATAGCACTATTTCTCAGCCACAAGTTTGTTAATTATATGGCAGCTACTGCTGTGACCAAGCCATTGCAGAATGGTAGAGGTGAGTTTTCTAGCAGATGTCGAAGTCCTTTGCTCAAGTCTTCAAGTGTTTCCAAAATGTGATCCTAAAAGAACATTGTGACCTATTTTATCTGACTGGGTGTTGCTTGGCATAGTGGTTAAAGCATTTGTCTGCTAAACAAAAGGTTGGCAGCTCAAATCCATTAGTTGCTCTGTGGAAGAAAGATAACGCAATTTGTTTCCATAAGGATTTGCAGCCTTAGAAACCATATTGGGTGTTTCTGCTCTGTCCTAAAGGGTTGCTGTGGGTCAGAATCGACTCAATTGCAGTGGGATTTTTGGTGTAGGTGTCACCCACACAGTGCGACCGTGGTGCTCTTTATTGGATTCTCTGAAGACACTCATGAGGCTTCAGTCCTGCACTTCCTGTATTGCCAAGCTACATGTTTACACGCAAACATGTTGGAAGCAATTTTTAAGCTACTTGCTACTTTTTGTCCGTTATAAATAAGGTAGCAAAATTTTAAATCTCAAAAAATGTTTTTAATTATAATTTGTTTTTAATTTTTTTATATAGAGTTTATTTTTTAGAGCAGTTTCAGGTTTATAGAAAAATCATTCAGAAAGTACAGAGGGTTCCCATATATACACTGTTGTGCCCGTTTCCTTCGCACACTGTTTCTCTGATTACTAGCATCTTTTAGCATTTCAGTGGTATGTTTGTTACAACTGATGAACTGATACTGATACATTCTTATCAACTAAAGCGTATAGTTTACTTCAGGGTTCACTCTGCATGTTGTACAGCCCTATGGGTTTTGATAAATGCATAATGTCATGTGTCTACCATTGCAGTATCACAAGGAATAGTTTCACACCCCTAAAAATGCCCTGTGCTCCATTTATTTGTCACTCCCCCTTTTACCGCTCCTTAGCTGTCAAGTTTTTTGCTTTTTTTCTCTTAAATTTTATTTATTTATTTTTGTTGAGAATATGCACAGCAAAACATATACCAATTCAACAATTTCTACATGTACAATTTAGTGACACTTCTTTGAGTTGTGCAAGCATTCTAACCCTCCTTTTCTTAGTTGTTCCTCTCTTGTTAATGTAAACTAATTGCCCCCTAAGATTTTGATCTAATCTTTAAGTTGCTGTTGTCAGTTTGATCCCATACAGAAAGAAGATAATGCTCAAAGCAGACCTATTTTAATAGTTAAGCTAAACTACTTTTGTTGTTGTTGTTATGTGCCATCAACTCGGACCAGACTCATAGCGACCCCTCCTTGGGTTTCCGAGGCAGTATCACTACGGAAGTAGGTTGCCCCATCTTCCTTCTGAGGAGTGGCTGATGGGTTTGAACTGCCAGCCTTCTGGTTAGCAGTCAAAGCTAAACTACTACAGGGGTATTTTTGATTTAAGGTTTAAAGATTGTTAGGGCAGTAGTTTCAGGGGTTCATCCACCCTCCATAGCTCCAGAAAGTCTAGAGTCTATGAGAATTTGAGATTCTATTCTACATTTCCCCCCTTTTCGTCAGGATTCTTCCTTGGAATTTGTGATCAAAATATGCAGTAATGGTAGCCAGGTACTATCTAGCTCTGTTCACATGGCAAAAGAAGCAGTTGTCCGTAGAGTCAATTAGCTACACATTCCATATTTTCTTCCCATTCCTGACTCTTTCTTCTGATGTTCCAGGTGAATAGAGACTAATTGTGCTTTGGATGCCCTCTTGCAAGTTTTTAAGACTCTAGGCACTGTGAAATGAAGTAGAAGATAGAACAAAAGCACTAAATATGTTATTAGGCCAGTTAACTTGCATGTCCCATGAAACTGTGACCTTAAATCTCCAAACCCCAAGGAACCAAATTCCATGAGGTGTTTTGTTATATATAAGCAGCCTCAGCAGCTACTCTTTTTGTTGTCTATCTCACAACTTTTGCCAGTTCAGTTTTTTACAAGTGTATGGCTTATTGACAGCAATTACAATAACTGGCTATGCAACCCTACCCTTAATCATTGCAATTTTTCCATTACTGTTAACTCCTTCTTTCCCTCCTCCCTCCTGCCCCTGCTAACCACTAATAAACATTGGTCTCTATACCCCAAAAATTAAACCTACGGCCATAGAATTGATTTCACCTCATACTGATCCTTTAGGACAGAGAACTGCCTCCATAGAGTTTCTAAGGCTGCAAATCTTTATGGAAGCAGACTACCTCATCTTTCTCCCTTGGAGCAGCTGGTGGGTTTGCACTGCTGACCTTTTAATTAGCAGCTGAATGGGTTAACCACTGTGTCACCAGAGCTCTGTTTGGTCTCTACATATGGTGAAATCATATGGTTTTTATCCTCTTGTGATTGGCTTTTTTCACTCAGCATAGTGCCTTCAAACTCCATCCATGCTGTAGCATGTATAAAACTTCTTTTCTCCTACTGGATGAATAGTATTCCATTGTATGTATGTATTATTTTGTTTATCCATTTATTTGTTGATGGGCATTTAGGTTGTTTCTACTTTTGGCTGTTGTTTGTGAGTAGTGCTGCAGTGAACATTGGTGTACAAAATTCTGTTTGAGTTTCTGCTTCAAGTCTTTTGGGTGTAGAACTACTGGATTATATGGTAGTTCTATTTTTAGTTTTTGAGGAACTGCCACACTGTTTTCCACAATGGCTATACCATATTCATTCCCATCAGTAATGAATAAGAGTTCCAATTTCCCTACATCCTTACCAAAATTTGTTATTTTCTAGGTTGTTGCTTTAATTTATTTTGTAGTCTTAGCCATCCTAGTGGGAGTGAAATGCTATCTCATTATGGTTCTGATTTGTATCTCTCTGATGGCTAATGACACTGAGCAGTTTTTCATGTGTTTGGTAGCCATTTGAATGTTCTCTTTGATGAAATGTCTGTTCAAGTCCTTTGCCCATTTTATGGTTAGATTGCCTTTATGTTATTAAGTGTTGAAGTTATATATATATATATATATTTTAGTTATTAGATTCTTATCAGATATATAGTTTCCAAAGATACTGCCCTAGTCAGTATTTTGTCTTTGCACTTTTTTTTGGTAAAGTCTTTTAATGAACAAAAGTGTTTAATTTTTTTGAGGTCTCATATATTTATTTTGTCTTTTGTTGTTTGTGCTTTCATTATTATATTATAATTATTGTTATTATATTAGATAATCCATTATTGAAAGCTAAGCCTGACAGTGTTGCCCCTGCTTATTCCTCTAAGAATTTTGTGGTTTTAGTATGCTTTAGATGCTTAATCCATTTTGAACTTGTTTTGTGTATGGTGTGAAGTGTGGATCCTGTTTCATTTTTTTGCATGTGGAAATCCAGTTTTCCTTCCACCATTTATTGAAGACACTTCTTTCCTCATCTAATGGGCTTAGCACCTTTGTTAAAAATTAGTGTGGGTTTATTTCTGGACTCTTAATTCTATTCCATTGAGCTATGTGTCTATTGTTATAGCAGTAACAGGCAGTTTTGATTACTGTAGCTCTATGTGTGTGTACACATACACACACATACATACACACACATACATACATACATACATACACACACATACCACTGCCATTGAGTCAGTTCTGACTCAGAGAGACCCCATCGGGTTTCCGAGGCAGTAAATCTTTATGGAAGTAGATTGCTCTGTCTTCCTTCCCAAGAATGACTGGTGGGTATGAACTGCTAACCTTCTGGTTAGCAGTCAAGTGTCTTAGGCACTGTATCACCAGAACTCCTGATTGTAGCTATATAGTATGTTTTAAAATCAGGAAGTATGAGTCCTCCTACTTTGTTCTTCTCTTGCAACATTGTGCTAACTATTCTGGGCCTCTTGCCATTCCACGTAAAGTTGAGATTCTTTCTTCTTCTTCTTTTTTTTTTTTGAGATTATACTTTTTAAAGATTGATTATTTATGTGTTTTTAAGTGAGTGAGTCCAGCTTCATGAAAGTCACTGATGATGGAATTCCCCAAAGATGTTTTAATGTGTTGTTAAGTCATTTTAAGTGACTCCTATAGTTTTATGAAATGTCATCTTTGCTCACAGGGAGAAGTTAGGGCTCAAATTTGTGTTTTTTTGCTATCTTTCCCTGGTGCTTTCTCTCCATAGGAATGCTTTAAGAACGCATGTAGAAATTACTTTTTTGGGGTAACGAAACTAACTTTGAAAACATTCTCCGGAAACCTTATTGAGACCCACGGAAGGGACATAATCTGAATGAAGTCTGGTTGGTATTGGTGTGGTGATTGTAGTACTTTCTGGGAGCAGATCCACAAGGGCAAGGATGGTTTTTTTTTTTTTTTTTTCCTGACCTTGGATTATTTCATCTGAGTGAATCAAAAATAGGACAGTAATGCCATGAGTCAATCTTTATTACTTCACGCAGCCATGCCTGGGAGATTGCTGACTTCCTATTCTGCTAACAGAGTACACCTCAGATAGCCATCATGCTGTGTTTACAAGCTGTGTCTGTTTTCTTTGTAAGGTTCTGTCAACAGTGTTAAATCTAACCCTCCCAGATCCGAGACCAAAGACTTTTTGTCTTCTGTGTTGGGTCATGGACTATAGACTGGCAAGGTTCTTGTGCTGGAATTTTCTTCTTTCTCATATTTACCAGAAATGAAATATGTGTCCCTTCTTTTTGTCGTGCTTCACTTATTATTCAGGGACCCAAGAGACTCATATCTCTTTTTTTTTTTTTTACCTGTATTTATTTATTTTACCATGACTTCTCCTCTATTCTACATGCTATACCTGCAGGCAGTCTCCTAACGGCTCACTCAGGTATGCTTTCAGCCTTGGGCATCACAGGGCAGTGAGGTGTGTGAGGTGGTGATGGAGGGAGGCACCTTCTCTGAGGGAGATGCAAACTGTGGCAGCCACTAAAGCTATAGCAGGGTTGAGGCAAGAGTTGCTGGGGGAAAGGCAGTAGGGGGTCTTTAAACGTGACAGTATTGAGACCTGAGAGGGACCTGGGTTTCTTTGAGACTCCTGTTGACCTTCAGGTATTGTCAAAAATCTTAGTGAAGGTGACAAGATTTGCATTTCAGCATAATCTGGGATTACTCATTCAGAAGTGGGAAGAAGCAGCGATTCTGCATTTTGAGAGAGGTGGGAAGAACTAGTTATGAAAGTGCCCTGGAAAAAAGGGAATTTCACAGAAATCACATGTTAACACTATCCTTCGTATGTAGCTGGGATGCTGCTATGTATGTGAAGCTTTAGGTACTGCAGCTAGTAAGATGCAGAAGTTGGGACCCAAGCTTCCTTATTCTAAATCATGTAAAGAGCCTGAGAGTAAATATTTTAGACTTTATGGGCCATGCAGTCTTTGTTGCAACTACTTCTCTCTGCCTCTGTAGTGCAGAATCAGCCATGGACAACATATACATGGGTGAGCATTTCTGTTTCCAGTCAGGGCTTCAAATCATAACTTTTCCCTTTCCAGTTATCATTCTGGTTCACCTAAATTTTAAAATTTTATTCCATTCCAGTTTTCTCTTTGTTAACCATGATGAACTCCTTTGAACCTCTTCAAACCTGTTTTTCACTCTCCGATCTCAGTTTTATATCCTCCAGTGGATAACCTGGAACAATTTTATCAAGAAATTTGGCTACCAAATTTGTTACTTATATTGCAGGTAACACTGGTTGGGCAATCCTACTTCCGTAGTGATACCGCCTCGGAAATCCAAGGAGGGGTCGCTATGAGTTGGGGCCGACTCGACGGCACATAACAACAACAACAACAACAATAACTGCATTTTTATATTAACTCAAATCTGGTTCATCCCAAGATTTTGGAATTAATTTTGCAAGTAGTTGTATTAAACTGTTCCTTTGTACACATTCATTAATAATTAAATCTAAAGTGACAATGCTATTTAACTTTTAATCACTATTTCCAAATATTTCAATACAAAGAAAACCATAATGCAAAATATATTGTTTTAAAATTATATATTTTAAAACAATATATTATTTTATTATTAATTGAATGTAATAATTATTAATTAATTAAAATTATATGTTAAAAATACACTAGAATTCACTGCAGCACTGAGTCACCTTAAAAATAGTATTGTGTTAAAAAAAACTCTTAACATACTGTATAAATATTACATTGAAGATTTGAAATACTTTTTTAGTAGGAAATTCTCAATTTAATACTGTAAAATACATGGAAAGCAAACAATTTTGATGTAGGTAACTGCTAACACTTAATAGTCAAGTAAAATTGATTAGAATTTATTCATAAAATACTAGAAATACGAAGTGTGCTATGTTCTACCTAATGCGTCAATACATAAAAGCAAAGCACAATAAAATACTTAATACTTGAGTATTTACCCCAGTGCTAAGCTGAAGAATTGTGATAATATTACATAAAATAAACATTTTATTACAAATATTGTTTTCATTCATATGTAATGGTACAGCTCATTAAGAGAACACCATTGTAATAAACATAATTATACCTAATTAAAAGAACATCCTGTAATATTTTTCCATTTAAGCTTTCCCCGTTGTCTCACAAGATGATGTTTCAAACCTGAGAAAGCTCTCTCAACATTGAGCTGAGTAGCTGATGCACAGAAACTACCATAGCTATTTCTTATAACTACAGATATTATGAATGGTTTTCCTCCAAAAATTCAAGAATATATTTTTCTCTCAACCCTTCATACACCATTAAGGTTGTTAATAAAAAAAAAAAAAAAAATTAGCAGTACATACAGTCATTTGGGAGCTCTGGTAGCATAGTGGCTAAGGCACTTGACTGCTAACCAGAAGGCTGGCGGTTCAAACCCACCAGCCAGTCCTCGGAAGGAAGATGGGGCAATCTACTTCCGTAGTGATACCACCTCAGAAACCCAAGGAGGGGTCGCTGTGAGTCGGGTCCGACTTGATGGCACATAACAACAACAACAACAACACAGTCATTTGGTCTCAATTTAACTTCTCTTCTTTCATTCTGATAAATAAGTCTATGTCATCAACATCATCATTTGAGATGAGAGGATTTTCTGAATTGCTTTCCTGTTACACTTCCAGTATTGCTCTTTTGCAGATTTTCTATTATTTCTCAAATGCTTTTTAAATTTAATGTGACCTTTACCTTAAGTTCAGAACTGATTAGAATTTGATAATTGAGGATCTAGATAAACTAATATGCTGTCATTTTAAATGATAACTTTTCCCCTGATATTAAATTTTTCAATCAGTGTATTTCCAAAGGTATTATTAAGAATTCTTCATTTTAGCTTAGTTTCCACCGACAGGCCAAAAACTTCATTTATGGTTAATTGTTCACTCTGTAACCTTACCATAACTTTCTTGAAAGATTTTAAAGTTTCCCAAATTAATTTGACATATGCCCTTTTTTAAATGAGAAAAATAGTATTTCATATTATTCTCAGCTAATGCATCACAGAGATTTTTACATCCTCGTAAGTTTTCTAACATGGTCTTATTGGGCAATCCAGTATAGGTTTCTTTAAATTATTTTCCAAAAACTTGATAGACAATGTAGGAATATGAAGTATTCAAATGAGTTCATGACATTCCCCTATAAAGTCTTCCAGTTTAGTATCCTTTATTGCATCTTTAATAACCATTTGAAGTGTGTGTGCAGCACACTTTATACCAGTCAATCTTTTTTTATAAACCTTGTTGTCATCACCTCCCTGCAGTGGTTAATGTCTGCAAGTCAGAGTGTGCAAAGTCAGAGTCTTCAAAATTGTTGTTTTGCCCTGCCATTTGTCATTCAAGTTCCCTATCGTTTCAGAGCAAATCAATAAATTTAATAATTTTAAAGCCATTATCTAATAATAAATATGTTGTAGGTCAATGTTGCACTTCTCTAAAATTTCATGCAGTTTTTTTTAATGTATAGATTTGTGTGTCTTTTGATTCTTTTGCTCTCAGTGTCACCAGATCGATTTTACTGTCTTGTGGGAACTGAGCATTAATTTCTACAATTGAGTGGCAATATCTGCTTTCAAAGAGAATATTCATTTTTCTAGATTACTACTAACTTTGGAGTTAAGTTTTAAGGACAAGTGAGGTACCATTTGTCTAATATTTTCTGAGTTGAATGAAAAATTGTGACCAATTGAAGCAATCATTAGATTTGGAAGTTTGTGGAATCCTGAAAATTCAGTTAACTCAAACGAACAACTTTTAACAGTAGCGATTCAATACATATATCAACAATTGTTTATCTGATGTTACCTTAAGGCACTCTGGAAGGACAAACTCATCTAATGTTTTTTGTTGCTTATCCAGAGCGCTCTGACACTTAATTTAGTCTCCTTTGTCTTCTTGTTTTGTCCTACATTGAATTCATCTGTGTGGTAACGCCTCCCTAAATTCTCTATATGGTCTCTGGTCATATTTGTGTTGCAAATTTTACATGTGCTTTTATTTTCGATCTTTTCATACTTGGACATGAATTTTTCTCTAGTTTTCATTGCAAACTAGAATTCAAGGGATAAGAAATAATATTTGGGAGCTCTGGTAGCGTAGTGCTAAGGCACTTGACTGCTAACCAGAAGGCTGGCAGTTCAAACCCACCAGCCATTCTGCAAGAGAAAGATGAGGCAGTCTTCTTTAAAGATTTACAGCCTTGGAAACCTTGAGGGGGCAGTTGCACACTGTCCTATAGAGTCACTATGAATCGGAACCACTCAATGGCAGTGAGATTTTTTTTTTCGGTAGATATTACATTATAGTAAAACAAGGCTTAGATTTTAATAATGTAAAGAGAATAGACTGCATAGATACATTTGTAGAAATGAGTTAGAACCAGTTCATATTAAAATGCATTTAGCTTATTTGGTAATAACATATCTGACAAGGGACTTATCTCTAGAATTTATAGAACACTCCAACACCTCAATAACAAAAAGACAAACAATCCAATTAA
>NW_006921617.1:9531140-9533690 GCF_000298275.1 Orycteropus afer afer
TGGTCAGTGACTTGAGACAAAGTATATGTGAACTGCTGTATGAAAAGTGAATTTACTCTGTAAATCTTCACCCAAATCCTAATTAAAAAAAAAAAAAAATGCATTTAGCTATGGATTGCCAGTATACTAGGAAAACCGGAATAGCTTCAACTTTACATTCACAGGGTTTGCCAATTTCTTACATTCAAAGTCCTACTTTACAGTAGTCTCATACATTTTTTCCAGCAACTTTTGAAGAAAAATCTCACTTCATAGTGCCATCGTTACTTTCAGTGAAATAACAGAGTATCACAGTTGAAACATTAATTTTCTTCCTGCTAGTTGTTGGTGGATGTTAATATTTCAGTTTGTGAGAAAAATATCAAATTTAAGTATATAAGTACAAACAATGTGTGATAGTACATTCAAATTGAGATAAATACAAGAATGGAATCATCAAAAAAAATTGTACGCTATTTTCTGTTTCTTTAATTTAAATATTACACTCTATAATGTGAATAATATACTTTTAAAATGTTAACACTCGGCTGACAAATTTCTGTTTACATGAAACTGTGTTCAGAACACGATGCAATTTAGCCAGCTATTTCAGATTTCTTATCACGGGTGTTATCCATCGCCGAGTGTTGCTCCCGTGTTCGGTAGGCGTGGCTCTTGTTTCTGTGAGAGAGACCAAGCGTGGAGCAGAAATAGTGAACTCTGGCCTGTGAATCTTCTCGTATGACAGCAGTTATTTATCTATAGCTGTGGCTGTGCGGTGTCACTTGCCAAAGTAATGAACTGTGCCCTTACCAGTCATGTGCCAGAGATGCATTCAGCGTATGTAGGTGCCAGATGCAAATCAACAATAAATGATCCCACGGTCTTGCTTACAACTTAAAAAAAATTATTGTTGACCAATTGAAAAATGGGCGATTGTGAAGCTGGTAAGGACTGGGCAGTGTTTCATTCTGTTTGTACATAGGGTCACTATGAGTCGGAGCCCACTCAGCAACACCTAGCAACAACAGTAACTGTAATTACTATAACATAGACAATCCTGCATCAAATGGGATTATTAACAAACAGTCATTTACAAATGGGTACATATGTATATAGGTATGCTAAAAAGGTGCAGAAGATGTAAGGGAGTACACCCACTGCAGATAGAGGTTTGGTTGTGGATATTTCTACATACATAATTTATAGGTATTGCATGAATATTAATATGGACAACAGAACATACAAGAGGCACAGTCATGGAGACTTTTTAGAAATAACCAAACTTCTTAGACATAACTTGTAGGATGAAGTTCCTGTGCTTGAATGTGAAGGACCATAGACTTGGGGACATCCATGGCAGTTGAAACTTGCTATACCTGAGCACATCATTGTAGCCACTGTGTCAAATCCATTTCATTGAGGGCCTTCCCCTTCTTCGCTGACCTTCCACTTTACCAAGTATGATATCCTTAGTTCATAAAGACAATGTTCTATGTCTTACTTTGATGGGTTGTGTCTGGGGTCTTAAAAGCTTATGAGTAGCCATCTAAGATACAGTGTTTGGTCTCTTCTCATCAAGAACAAAGGAGGGTGAAGAAAACCAAAGATTCAAGGGAGCAATTAGTTCAAAGGACTAATGGACCACATGAACCACAGGCTGCACAATGCTGAGATCAGAAAAATTAGATGGTTCCTGGCTACCAGCCAGTCTGACTGAGATCACAATATAGGATCCCGGGCAGAGTGGGGAAAAAATGTAGAACAAAAATCAAACTCACAAAAGAGATCAGTCTTACTGGTCTGACAGAGATTGCAGAAACCCTTGAGACTATGGCCCTTCTGACTGGAGTGAAGCCATTCCTGGAGATCACCTTTCAGCCAAATAATAGGCCCATAAAATAAACAGTAATATCTGAGAGGAACATGTTCCTTAGAACAATCCATTATGTGAGATCAAATGACAACATTTGCCCAAAAGCAAAGACAAGAAGGTAAGGAGGAGTAGAAAATCCAGATGGAAGGAATGGGGAACCCAGGGTGAAAATTGAGAGCATGCTGAGACATTGTGGGGGATGCAACAAAGTCATGGAACACTTTATGTACAATCAAACGGGAAACTAATTTACTCTGTAAACTTTCACCCAAAGCACTACATGTATATATAGTGCTTCTGCTCCTTAAAGTTTTCATTTGTGTTTTGGAGTAACTGTGATCCTTTTGATCTCATGTATGCAGTTTGCTTTCTATACAGTTCCTCACATACACTTCGTCTCATGACATTGCCTGCAATTTCCCACAATGCAACAGCTCCCCTCCCACTTTCTCCCCATAGTTACCTCTTCCCTCCATCCTTCCCTCCATGCACTCCTGCCCCCTGAGCCCGCCACAATAAAAATTTTTTTAAAGTGCTTAGATCAATGCATTATGCCAGTTTACAACAAACAGTATTAACTCAGCATTTTCACCAACACCTACGTGAACATCTTTGATACATTACCATGGATTATTTACGTCTCAGATTTTACTGAATAAATCTGTGTCTTTAGCATACCTTGTTAAATTAATTGA
>NW_006921617.1:9534327-9538688 GCF_000298275.1 Orycteropus afer afer
TTCTTCTTTGCTCTAGGTTCAATAATTTTTGATGTTCTTCATCCCTCCCTGAAGATCCAGATTTCCTTCTGGTATCATTTTCATTTAGCCTATAGAAGTTCCTTTAGTATTTCTTGCAGGGCAGATCTGCTGATAAAGAATTTTCTTAGTTTTCTTTTATATGAAAATATTTGTATTTGGCCTTTGTTCTTCTTTCCTTTATTTTTAGTGAATATACACACAACAGAACATACGCCCATTCAACAGTTTTTACATGTAAAGGTCATTGACGATGATCATGTACTTCACCTTGTGTCTGCATTGTCACTGTCTCTGCCCGTATTTTACCACTGCTAACTTAGACTCTTCTGCTCCTTCAAGTTTTCATTTGTGTTTTGGAGTAACTGTGATCCTTTTGATCTCATGTATGTAATTCTCTAAGAAGGGGTCATGCTAAAGGCAAACATTCTTTCTTCATTGAGTTAAACTCTTGCTTAGTTTAATGATGACTTCATGGGATAGTTTCTGTTCAAAGTTTAAAAGTTATTTCTAGGCAGTGGATTCAGGAGTTCTTCCAGTCACAATGTATCTAGTAAGTTTGGTTTCCAATAAGTTTCATTCCACAGTTTTCCTTCTTTTAATCAAGATTTATCTACTATTAGGTCTTTTTTATGTATTAATTTTTAAAATTTATTTAGTTTTGGTGTGATTTGGGTGAAAGTTTACAGAGCAAATTAGTTTTCCATACAGCAGTTCATATATACTCTGTCTCATGACATTGACTGCAGTTTCCCACAATGCAACAGCTCTCTTCCCACTTTCTCCCCATAGTTACCCCTTCCCTATATGCTTCCTTCCCATGCACTCCTGTCCCCTGAGCTGTCTCCCTGTGCATACACAGCCCTGATATTCTCCCATGATTGATCTCTCCGAGGAGTGTATCTACTTAATGTAAATGTTCAGCACATATGCCTGTCTTTTGTTTGGCTGGAAGTCACAGGAGTGGGTTCAATTCCATACATGAAGGGCAGGTAGGGACCATAGTCTCAGGAGTTCCATCAGGTTCTATCAGACCAGCAAACCTGGTCCCCCCCCCCCTTTTTTTTTATGATTTTGAGTTTTATTCCACATTGTTTTCCTACTCTATCCAGCATCTCCTACATAGATCCCCCTCTGAGTGGTTGACAGTGGTAGCTGGGCACCATCTAGTTCTTCTGGTCTCCTAGTCATATAGGCTGATGGTCATCACATGGTGTACCAGTCCCTTGGACTAATTGTTTCCATACGTCCTTGGTTTTCTTCATTCTTTCCTCTGGATGAGGAGAGACCTATTGTTGAATCTAGATGGCTGCTTGCAAGCTTTTAAGACCCCAGTCACTGCTCACCAAAGTAGGATGTGGAGCAATGTTTTGTGTAGTATGTTATGCCCATTGAGCTTGATGTTCCCTGCAACCATGGGTCCTGAGCCCACAGGTCCAACTACTCACTCCTTCCAGGTAGCTGACTGTGGCCAAGAAGTGACTACAACAAGCTTGTCCCATGTCAGCTCTACCATATACCTGGAAATTGTTACAGAACATACCAATACCCTTGTAGAAACATTGTCTGCCAACCCTATACGTGGTCATGGGACACCCCCATGCATGGACATACCTAATTGTTCAGTCTGTCCACCCATCTGTCCACCCTTATTTCAGTGTTTGCCATCACTGACAATGCAGTACTGTATGTGCAAAAGGGTTCATCTTTGTTGTCTGTACCTCATACACCTCTCTATGTCTTCTTCTTCCTCAGTGCCATTGTGTTGATCACTTACATTTGGTACATTTCCCTTCGCTTCACCCAAATCAATACTTGTATCTACCTATCTAGCAGTGTTCCCTCCCTGATTACCCCTCCTACCCCTGATAACCAACAAAGAAGATGTCCTTCCATATATAAACATTTCCTTGACTTTTTACAATAACGGACTAATACAATATTTGTCCTGTGATTGACTTGTTTCACTGAACATAATATCCTCCAAGTTCATCCATGTTATGTGGTGGTTTGCAGATTCTCCATTATTCTTTAGGGTTGCATAGTGTTCCATTGTGTGTATGTACCATAGTTTGGTTATCCATTCTTCTGTTGTTGGGCATCTAGGTTGTTTCCATCTTTTTGCTGTTGTAAATAGTGCTGTGACAAACATGGGTGTGCATCTATCTCTTCTTGTCCTTGCGCTCTCACTTCTTTAGGATATATATCTAGTAGTGGAGTGGCTGGGTCAAATGGTATTTCTAATTCCAGCTTTTTAAGGAATTGCCATACTGCTTTCCACAGTGGTAGTATCATTTTATAGTCCCACCAGCAGTGCATGAGAGTCCCCAATCTCTACACATCCTCACCAGCATTTGTTATTTTCTGTCTTACCAAACTTTGCTACTAGTGCTACTTCTTCAGTAGCACTTTGCTTATCCGAGGTCTCTTTCCTTTCCATATAAAATTAGTGATTGACTTTTCCATGTCCTTAAAGAATGCTGATGGTATCTGGATTGGGATTGCATTGAATGCATAGATTGCTTTGGGTAGTATTGATATTTTCACAATGGTCAGTCTTCCTATCTGTGAGCATGATATGTTTTTTCATTTATGTAGATCTCTTATGGTTTATTGAAGTAGTTTTTTTTTTTTTTTTTTCCATCGTTTTATTTGTACAAGTCTTTTGTGTCCCTGGTAAGATTCATTCCCAGTACTTCATTTTTTGGGTAGCTATTGCAAATGATATTGGTTTCCTTATTTCCTTTTTAGTGTTCTCTTTGCTGGTATAGAGGAATCCAACTGATTTTTGTATGTTGATCTTATATCCTGCCACTATGCTAAATCTCTCGATTAGTTCCAGTAGTTTTCTTGCTGAGTCTCTTGGATTTTCTGTGTGTAGGATCATGTCATCAGCAAATAGGCATAGTTTTACTTCTTCCTTGCCAGTTTGGATGCCTTTGATTTCCCTTTCTTGCCTCATTGCCCTGGCTAGGACTTCCAATACAATGTTGAATGGAAGTGGTGATAGAGAACATTCTTGTCTGGTTTCCATTTGCAAGGGGAATGGTTTCAGTTTCTCTCCAGTGATGGTAGTGTTGGCTGTTGGTTTTGCTTATATGCCCTTTACTATGTTGAGGAATTTCCCTTCTATTCCTATTTTTCAGAGAGTTTTGATTAGGAATGGGTATTGGATTTTATCAAATGCCTTTTCTGCATCAATTGATATGATCATGTGGTTCTTTTCCTTTGTTTTATTTATGTGGTGGATGACGTTGATTGTTTTTCTAATGTCGAGCCATCCTTGCATACCTGGTATGAATCCCACTTGGTTATAATGTATTATTATTATTTTTGATATGTAGTTGTAGTCTATTGGCTAGTATTTTGTTGAAGATTTTTGCATCTATATTCATGAGGGATATTGGTCTGTAGTTTTCCTTTTTAGTGATGTCTTGACCTGGTTTTGGTATCAAGGTTATGCTTGCTTCATAAAATGAATTTGGGAGGATTCTTTTCTATATTCTGTAATAATTTGAGTAGGATTGGTGTCAGTTATTCAGAACTGAATTCTGAATGTCTGGTAGAATTCTCCAGGGAAACCATCTGGGCCAGTACTTTTGTTGGAAATTTTTTTTTTATGACCTGTTCAATATCCTCTTTTGTTATGGATGTGTTCAAATTTTCCACCTAAGTCTGTGTTAGTTTAGGTAAGTAGTATGTTTCTAGAAATCTGTCCATTTTTTCTAGATTTTAAAGTTAGTTTGAGTACAGTTTCTTTGTAGTGTCCTGATATCATCCTTTTTATTTCAGTTGGTTCTGTTGTGACATTGCCTAATTTGTTTCTTATTCATGTTATTTGTATCCTCTCCCTCTTTTCCTTTGTTAAGTTTGCCAGTGGTTTGTCAATTTTATTAATCTTTTCAAAGAAACAACTTCTAGTCTTGTTAATTTTTTTCTGTTGTCTTTCTATTTTCTGTTTCATTTATTTCTGCTTAAATCTTTATTATTTCTTTTCTTCTGGTGACTGTAGGCTTTGGTTGCTGCTCTTTTTCTAATTGTTGGCGTTGTTGGGTTAAGGAGTTGATTTTGGCCCTTTTTTCTTTCTTGATGTGTGCATTTTAAAAAAAATTTATTTATATTTCTTTTTTTATTGTGATTTGGGTGAAAATTTACAGAGCAAATTCACTTTCCGTACAGCAGTTCATATACACTTTTTCTCATGACATTGACCACAATTTACCACAATGCAACAGCTCCCCTCCCATTTCCTCCCGATAGTTACCTCTTCCCTGTGTCCATCCCTCCATGCACTCCTGCCCCCTGAGCTGTCTCCCTGTGCATAAGCAGCCCTTCTTTCTCCC
>NW_006921617.1:9539478-9540930 GCF_000298275.1 Orycteropus afer afer
TATACCCATGTTTGCCTTCACTGACAATGCAGTACTGTATGTGCAAAAGGGTTCATCTTTGTTGTCTGTACCTCCCATGTACCTCTCTATGTCTTTCTCTTCCTCAATGCCACCATATCAATCACTCACATTTGGTACACTGCCCTTCTCTTCACCCAAATTTGATGTGTGCATTTATTGCTATCAGTTGTCCTCTGATCACTGCTTTTGCTATGTGCCAAAGATTTGGGTCTGTTGTGTTTTCATTCTCATTTGATTCAAGGAATTTTTAAGTTTATTTTTATTTCTTCTGTTACCCATTTTTTTTATGGGGGGTGTTCGTAAGTTTCCATATGTTTGCTCTTTTTCCATTGATCTTCCTATTGTTGATTTTCTAATTTTAAAGCACTGTGATCTGGGAAGATGCTTTGCAGTGTTTCAGTGTTTTTAAATTTATTGAGGCTTGCTTTGTGGCCTAACATATGATCTATCCTGGAGCATGTTCCATGTGCACTGGAAAAGAATGTATATTGTGCTGTTTTTGGGTGAAGTGCTTTATAGATGTCTATAAGGCAAGTTGGTGGATTGTATTGTTTAGTTCTTCCGTGTTTTTGTTGAGTTTCTTTCCAGTTGTTCTATCTGTGATTGAAAGTTGTATATTAAAGTCTCCTACTATAAGGAAGGTTGGGCAATCCTACTTTCGTAGTGATACTGCCTCGGAAACCCAAGGAGGGGTCGCTATGAGTCGGGTTTGACTCGATGGCACATAACAACAACAACAACAACTATTGCTTTGTCATTTATTTGTGTTTTCAGTTCTGTTAAAGTCTGATTTATGTGTCTTGGGGCTCTTTCATTAGGTGTGTAGATATTTATTATGGTTATGTCCTTTTTGTACAATTGATCCTTTAATTATTATATAATGTTCCTTGTCTGTTATGGTGATTTTTGTCTTAAAAGTCAGTTTTATCGGAAATTATTATTGCCACTCGTGCTTTTTTTTTTTTTTTTAATTATTGTCATTTCTTTATCTTTTTCCAGCCTTTGATTTTTATTTTATTTTTGTCATTGTCTCTAAGGTATGTCTCTTGTACACAGCATATTGATGGGTTCTGTTTTCTTACCCAGTCTGTAACTCTCTGTCTCTAGAGTGGTGCATTTAGTCCATTTACATTCAGTATAATTATTGAAAACTATGAGTTTGTTGCTGTCATTTTGTCATGTGTTTTTTCATGGTGTTGCTGATTTCTGTGTTCAGTATAATTTTCTGTGCTGAGCTTGCGTTATTTATGAAACTTGTTATCATTTCCTTCGTTGCTGTTGTTTTAGTATTTGCTAAATATTTATGCTTGTCCTCTTTTTTTATTTTGATGTGAAAGTTTATGATTTTTCTTTGAGGTTACCCTGTGATTTATAATTTTCTTCCCAAGCTTAGAACAATCTGTTCTATCTTGCAATTGTCTTGACTTCCTC
>NW_006921617.1:9542935-9547428 GCF_000298275.1 Orycteropus afer afer
ATGTTTGTTGGCCGCTTGAATATCCTCCTTGGTGAAGTGTCTATTCATGTCTTCTGCCCATTTTTTAATTGGATTGTTTGTCTTTTTGTAATTGAGGTGTTGGAGTGTTCTATAAATTCTAGAAATAAGTCCCTTGTCAGATATGTTATTACCAAATATTTTTTCCCAATCTGTAGGTTCTCTTTTGTGGGTATATAATTCTTAGTTGGAAGTTTTGGTTGCTCTTTGTAGATAACTTTTTGTTTTTCCTATACTGCTTTCAGGATTCTTTCTTTGTCTTTGGTTTTGGTGAATTTAGGTATGATATGTGTGATAGTTAAGGTTGTGTGTCAACTTGGCTGTGCCTTTTGAGTGGCTGGGCCACTGGATGTAGTTATTCCCCATGGTGAGATTGGCAACCAATTCTGTGATGGAATCTAGTGGAGCAGCTGTGTCGTTGCTTTACGGATGTGGTCTGTTTCCAGTATATAAGAAGTGGCTTTGAGGAAGGTTCTCTAGGTTTTTGGCACGCTTGAACTCTGCATGTAGCCAGGTCGTTGTTCAACAGTCCACCATGCCCTGCCAATATTGGGACTTCTTCTGGACTTGAATTAGTGGTCTGCCATGTTTTTGGTAACATTGGACTGTGCCATTTTATTTGTCAACTTTGAGTTTGTTAGCCTCAGCAACCAGCAGTGCCATGCTGTCCACCAGCGCTGTCTGAGTGAAGAAAAGCCTCCAGCTTTAGTGGTCTGGGAGCAGGAGATAGAGTTGAAGCCCGAGGTTGAGGGACTTTCACCCAGCTCCTTTTAAAACCTGGCATTTTGAACTCGGACTTAAAGCCTCCAAAACTGTAAGAGAATAAACTCTTATTTGTTCAAACCATCCTATTTATAGTATATTTCTGTCAGTGGAGTACTAGGTAACCCAAACAATATGTCTTGATGATTTTCTTTTGAGGTCTGTCTTGTTTAGAGTTTGTTGAACTTTGTGAATGGATATATTCTCGTCTTTCATCATACCAGTGAAATTATCTTACAATAAATCTGACATTTTTTCTCTGGTTTTATTTGTCTCTTCCTGTTCTGGAATTCTGATTATATGTAGGTTATTCCTCTTGATTGTATTCACATGAATCTTAGGCTTTCTTCATTTTGTTCTGATCTTTTTTCTGATTGATCTCTTAACAAAGTAATATTGAGGTAGTATTTGTCTTCAGTCTCGCTAATTTTGTCTTCTATTCATTCACTCCTTCTTCTTTGGCCATTCAGTGTGTTATCTATTTCTGAAATTTTATTCTTCTGGATTTCTGTCTACAGATTTTGTATAATTTCTGATTTTTCATTTATTTTTGTCATTTTGTTCTTATATTGTCCTCCGAAATTATTCTATGGTTTTGTTTGTGTTTTCCTTAATTTTGTCAGTGTTTTCTTTGATCTGTCTCTCAATCCGTTGAAGGTATCTAAATATAATTCTTTTGTGTTCCTTATCAGGGAGTTCCAATGCTGCTTCCTCCTCATGGGTGTTTTCTGGGTCTGTATCCTGGTCCTTTGTTTCTACTGCTTTATCTTGCTTTGTGTGGATTGTGATGGTTTGTTTTCTCTAAGACATTGTGATTTCATTGTATTTCTATTTAATTGGTGATTGTCTGTGTGATTCACTCAAGATTTTTTTTTTCTTTGTTTTGTTTTGATATATCTGAGTGGGCAAGGTACTGTGCTCCTCTATTTGCTAGTTGACAGCACTTATGCACTCACCACCTGTTTTCTGGTGGGTATGATCGAGAATGAGAGTGGGTGCACAGATCTCTGTTAGCTGCTTGTGAAGAGCAGTTAAGAATGAGTCAGGCTCATGTTGGCTGTCATGTATTGTTGGCCAGTTGGTGCAGAAGCAAGTGATGGCCCTCAGTAGGTGGGGCTGCAGTAGGTGTGGGTATGCTGGAGTCATATGGGCATGGTTGCTGTCTCCCATACAGACAAAACAAAAATCAAAGAAACCACCAAAAAAGTAAAAGCAAAGGGATAAAAAAACACATACCACATAAACACACAGGAACAATAGCCAAAAAACAAAAAACAAAAAACAAAAAACAAACTAGGAAAAAAAATATAAGGCAATAAATGAAAGAAATATTTAAAGAAATACTTCAAAACCACAAAATAAATATAAATAGAAAAAGAGAAAGAGAAAACAAAACAAAACAATCACAATATTTGGGGTAGGGGAATAAGAGAAAAGAACTAGAATAAAAGAATAATAACGAAAGAAATGAGCAAAATGCAAAAAGAAAAACAAGAGATGGGAAGAACCAAAAGAAAGAAAAAACATGAGAACCAGGAAAAAGGAAGAGAACAAACCCCCAAAATTAGAACCCCAGAAGGGAAAAAGAAAGAATAAAAAGGAAGAAAACAAGAATAATTTAAAAACAAACAAAAAAATTGTGAAGGGGTGGGGCAGGGCACCCAGACTCTGTCAGAGCACACAGACTGGGATGGAATTCTTGCCAGTCTAGAAGGTGGAGGTGGGGGGCAGCCGCACCTCTGTTTACCAAGCAGGTCTGTGGTGTAATCGTAGCAAGGGGAATATTACACATCCTTTTATTTGTCAGCCTCCAGTGTGGTTGCCCATGCTGTCCTCGACAAGTGGAGCCTATTCTTAAGTCTCCAGGATCTGAACACTGTCACTTTAAATTTTTAAAATGGCCGCACCACTTGTAAATATTTAAAATGGCTGTGCCCTCTGGACAACTGAAAGTCCACAGCTCAGTTTGTCTTCTTTGTTGTTTCCCTTTTTAGTCATCAGCCACCAGTGCATTTGTACATGCAGCCCTTGGTGAGCAGGGCCAAATTTCAGGTTACAGGTCCTAACACCACTTGTAAATATTCAAACTGGCTGCATCTTCAGGATTGCTGACAGTCTGCAGCTCCATTTGTCTCCTTACTCACTTTTTTCATTCAAGTTATTCCACTAGTTGGTATTTAATGCACTTCTTTATCCTTCCTATCAAAGCTCAGGCCTTCAGGATTAACTTCTGTATCTGTGTCAATTGGTTTCTCTTTTCTTTGTCGAAGAGGGTTTGTATAGCTTGTCTGTTTATTCTGCCATCTTACTGGAAGTCCCTAGTTTCTATTGTCTTAAAATAATAATAATAATAACCAAAAACATTATAATTGAACAGAAAATAAAATGATTTTTAATTTTGGTTTGGGTTCAGAATTTTTTTTTTTTTTCTATTTCAGTTTTCAGTTCCATTTAGATTCAAAGCCCTGGTCCCAATAACCACAATATTTTGTAAATATTTTTATTGTGATTCCAGTGAAAGTTTACAGAGCAAATTCGTTTTCCATTCAACAATTCGTGCACGTTTTATTTTGTGATGTTGGTTGTAATCCCCACATTGTAACAGCTCTCTTCCCATTTTCTCCCTGTGGTTACCTTTTCCTTGTGTCCTTTCCTATGTATTCCTGCCTTTTGAGCTTTTTCCTTGTGCAAATGCTGCCCTTCTGATGTCCCATGGTTGATTATTTAAGGAGTGCACCTTCTTGGTATAACAGTTTACCTCATAGGCCTGTCTGTTGTTTGGCTACAATTTAAGCCATGGGTGTGAGTACTACTCCAGCTCCAAAGGGTGACTAGGGGCTGTAGTCTTGGGGGTTTCATGAGTATTTAGCAGACCAGTATGCTTGGTCTTTTTTTGAATTTTTAAAATTTTTATTGTGATTTGGGTGAAAGTTTACAGAGCAAATTTATTTTCCATACAGCACTTCATACACATTTGGTTTCATGACATTGACTGCAATCCCCATAGCATAACAGCTCCCTTCCCACTTCCTCCCTGTAGTTACCTCTTTCCTGTGTCCTTCTCTCCCATGCACTCCCATCCCCCAAGCTATCTCCCTGTGCAAACTCTGCCCTTCTGTTCTCCCACAATTAATTGCTCCAAGGAATGTTTCTACCTGATACAAATGTTCAACTCATGTACCTGTCTATAATTTGGCTGGAAGCCACTGGAGTGAGTTCAGTTCCAGACCTGAAGGGTAACTAGGGGCCATAGTCTTGGGGGTATCACCACACTCTATGAAATCAGTAAACTTGGTCTTTTTTTTGTGTGTGTGATTTTCGGTTTTCTTCCACATTGTTCTCCCACTCTATCCAGGATCTCCTGCACCAATCCCTTTCCAAGTGGTTGACAGTGGCAGCCGGACACCATCTAATTCTGGTTTCATGATCATGTGGGGTGAGGATCGCATGGTCTACTAGTTCATTTGATTAATTGTTTTCATGCATCTTTGGTTTTCTTTATTCTTCTTTGCTCAGGATGAGGAGAGACCTATCATTGTATCTAGATGGTGCGGTGTAGTAAATTACTTAGTGTGGCTTTTCTACCCATAAGTCTTTGTAAACTCTAAGGTGGGAATTGCTATTAGCTACGGAGGAGATCCTGATTTTAAAGTCGCCCACCTGGGTTATTTCTGTTGGGCGTGGCACAATACAATGTTCTGGGAAGTTCCCAC
>NW_006921617.1:9547808-9563367 GCF_000298275.1 Orycteropus afer afer
GGGTGCTTTGGGAGAAACAGTTGGAGAAAAGGCTGGAGGGAGGCAGCATGTCTGGCCTTGCAGTAATAGGCCTTGAGTTACTGCTGGTAATCCTGTCTTCCTCTTGTGGGATTAAAGGAGGTCGGAACATGTGGCCTCCTTGTCGTTTTTGCAGATGGTCACTTGGAATAAGCTTGGTCATTTCTATGATTTTGAGCTCTGCTCATATTTTTTTTCCCACTTTGTCCAGGATCTCTGATTTTGATCTTTTTCCAAGTGGTTGGCAGTGATAGCCAGGTACCATCTAGTTCTTCTGATCTCATGGTCATGGACTGTTCCCATGCATCTTCGATTTTCTTCACTCTTCTTTGCTCTGGATGAGGAGAGACCAGTAGATGCATTTTAGATGACTACTTGCAAGCTTTTAAAACTACTCACTTTAAAAAGTAGGATGTAGAACAATGCTTTTGTGTTCTATGCTATGCCAATTGATCTGGATATCACCCCTATAATCATGATTATGGTCCCAAATCTATAGGTCCAGAAACTCACTCTCTCAAGGTGTTTGGTTGTGGTTAAGAAGCTATCATAACTTTGCCCTGTTAGCTCTAATTTATATATATGGACATTTTTATAGCACATACAGATATACCTGGAGAAATACCACCCGCTAAATGTATATATGGTCCTGGGTTTATTCCCTTTCACCTACCCATACCTGATCATCTTTCCTGTCTACCTATGTATCCCCTGTAGATTACTGTTTGTTATTACTGATAGTGCAGTATTGTGTGTAATACTATTTACCTTTGTTGTCTGTACCGCTTGTGTACCTCTCCATGTCTTCCTTTTCCTTAGTGATATGGTGCTAGTCACCTGCCTTTGGCCTTTCCCTTCGTGCAAATCAGTGCATGTCTCCTACCTGCTAGCAATTTTCCCTTCCCTCCTCTGCCATCCTTGGTATCCAACAAAGAGGGTTTCCTTCCTTGTGTAACCTTCCATTGACTTTTTTTTTTTATTTTTTAGGTCCTCAAATACTACTACTTTTTTTTTTTTTTATTAGGATTTGGGTCCACTGACTTTTTATAATAGTGGACTCATACAATATTTGTCCTTCTGTGATTGACTTATTTCACTCAGCATAATGACCTCCAAGTTCATCCACATTATGAGGTGTTTTTTTTGATTCTTCATTATTCTTTAATTTTGTATAATATTCCAGTGCATATATGTACCGTAGTTTGGTTATCCATTCATCCATTGATAGACACTTAGGTTGTTTCCATATCTTTGTGATTGTGAATAGTGCTGCAAAGAACATGGGTGTGCATGTATCTATCTATGTGCTGGCTCTCATTTCTTTAGGACATATACCTAGTAGTGGGATTGTTGGATCAAATGCAATCTTTCCAAGGAAGAGCCATACCAGTTTCCACAATGGTTGTACCGTTTTACTGTCCCACCAGCAGCGTATGAGAGTTCCAACCTCTCCACCCCCTGCCAGCATTAATTATTTTCTGTTTTGTTGAACTTTACTCTTCTTGCTGGGTTGAGATGGTATCTCATTATTTTGATTTGCATCTCTCTAGTGGCTAATGAGGGGAGCTCTGGTAGCATAGTGGCTAAAACACTTGCCTGCTAACCAGACGGCTGGCAGTTCAAACCCTCGGAAGGAAGGGTGGGCAATTCTACTTCCATAGTGATACTGCCTTGGAAACCCAAGGAGGGGTCGCTATGAGTCGGGGCCGACTCGATGGCACATAACAACAATAACAACAACAAGTGGCTAATGAGTGTGAGCATTTTTTCACGTGATTTTTGGCTTCGCTAAAACACAGTTTTAAAACCAGCAGCAGGTCAGTTCTGGCTTGCGGATTGCTGTTTACTGATCTCTGCTCTAAATGATATTCTTTGAGAAACAGTATCTTCACAGAGTTCCTGGGTTCAGGAATGTTAGGGTTGGACTTTGTCAAGGGAAGGTAACACTCTGAATCAGGATAGAGAGCAAAGAATGAAAGAGAAAAGTCTAAGAAAAGCAGGAAGGAGGGAGAAATGGGGGAATCTTTATGGGAGTAGATTTCCCTATCTTCCTTCCGTGGTGTGCCTGGTGGATTTGAACTTCTGTCTTTCTGTTTAGCAGTCAGATGTCTTAGGCACTGTGCCACCAGAGCTCCTTCATCTGCATATTACCAGTAATGGAAAAAGAAAAAGACATCTAGGGATCTTCTGTAGTTAGCAAGTTAATGTATGCAGACGTTCCTTTCAACTGTAAAGCACTATTCATCTTACCGTTGTAAGGTGTTACTATTTTAGGCAATGCCAGCAGTCAACGTAAGAGCCCTCACTCATACCTTGGTCTCTTGTTATGTTCATATTCGAGAACTCTTCCTAGGCCCACCAGGTGTCAGTATAATCCAGAGAATTCTCCGGAATTCAGGCTCTCATGAGTGTTTGCAGGGAGCAGATGTTCTCTTAATAATACATGCTCTATTTGAAAAACAAGTGATTTAATTTAATTAGTTTCCATCTCAGTAACAACAGTTCTATAATTTGTGCCAGTAGACTTTTGTGAGCTTCTTGTAAAATGCTTTATTCCTTAAGGCTCTTAGGGACAGTGGAGTGTGCACCAACAAAAAACAAACATGCCCATGGTTCAAACAACATGCACGATTTGTGCATATAAATCTGTTAAGAAAACTTATGTATCACAGCAATTCTCAAAGCAGACCTGTGGCAAACCATCCTAGAACATATTGCAGGCTGTATTGCTAGGACTTGCTGAGGGACCCCTTTCTACCTCTCTGTCCCCTACGTGATCACCAGGGCAGCAGCTTCTCCCAGGACCACCAAAGGATTTGACTCTGTATTGCTTCCTTTGTTGTCACATAGCACAGTGAGTGAATAAATCAGCACGGGCACCCAGATGGTGCCAACCAATGAATTGTTGTTGGGTGACATTGAGCTGGTTCCAACTCATTGTGACCCTGTGTACAACAGAACAAAATGCTGCCTGGTCCTGTGCTGTCTTCACAGTTGTTATGTTTGAACCCACTTTCACAGCCAGTGTACCAATCTCATGGAGGGTCTTCCTCTTTTTCTCTGACCCTCTGCTTTACCATGCATGATGTCCTTCTTCAGGGACTTGTCCCTGCTGATAACATGTCCAAAGTATGTGAGACAGAGTCTGGTCATTCTCACTTCTAAGGAGCATTCTGGCTGTACCTCTTTTAAGACAGTTTTGTTCATTTTTCTGGCAGCCCATGCCACAAGTTAGATGCATCAATTCTTCTTCAGTCTTTTTTGTTTATTGTCCGGCTTTGCATGCATATGAGGCAATTGAAAATACCATGGCATGAGTCAGGTGAACCATAGTCCTCAGTGTTGAAAGGCATCTTTGCTTTTTAAATTTTTAGCTCTTTTAAGAGGTGTTTTGCAGCAGATTTGCCTAAAAAAGTCAGTCGTTTGATTTCTTAACTGCTGCTTCCATGGGCATCATTTGATTTCTTGACTGCTGTTTCCATGGGCATTGATTGTGGATCCAAGTAAAATTACAACTTCAATTTTTTCCTCCATTTATTTTGGTATTGCTTATTGGTCTACTTGTGAGGGTTTTTGTTTTCTTTATGTTGAAGTGTAATCCATAGTGAAAGCTGCAGTCTTTGTTTTTAATCAGTAAGTGCTTCAAGTCATCTTCACTTTCAGCAAGCAAGGTGGTACCATCTGCATATCCCGCCCCCCCAAAAAAAACCTCACTGCCATTGAGTGGATTCCAACTTACAGCGATGGCCATTGGGTTTTTGAGGCAGTAAATATATATGAAAGTAGATTTCCCCATCTTCCTTCTGTGGTGTGGCTGGTGAATTTGAACCTCTGACCTGGTTAGCAGTCAAATGTCTTAGGCACTGTGCCACCAGAGCTCCTTCACCTACATATCGCAGTCTTCCTCCAGTTCTGATAGCCCATTCTTCTTCATATAGTCCAGCTTCTTGGATTATTTGCCCAGCATACAGATTGAATAAGTATAGTGAAAAGATACAATCCTGATGCACACTTTTCCTGATTTAAAATCACACAGATCCACTTGTTCTGTTCAATTGACTGCCTCTCGGTCTATGTACAGGTTCCTCATGGGTACAATTGTGTTCTGGAGTTCCCATTCTTTGCAGTGTTAATATCTTATGATCCACACAGTTGAGTGCCTTTGCATAGACACTAATAATGCAGGTAAACATCTTTCTGGCATTCTTTGCTTTCATACAAGACCCATTGGACATCAATAATACTATCTCTCATTCCATGTTCTCTTCTGAATCTGGCTTGAATTTCTGGCAATTCACTTTCTATGTATTGCTACAACAGTTTTTCAGTTATTTTCAGCGAAATTTTACTTACGTGTGATAATTAATGATATTGTTTCATAATTTCCTCATTCTCTTGGATCACCTTTCTCTGGAATGGGTATAAATATGGATCTCTTCTGCTTGGTTGATCAGGTACCTGTCTTCCAAATTTCTTCCAGCACCACAGCAACATGCAAGCCACCACAGTCCGACAAACTGATACAGGAGTGGAGGACCAGTGAACTAAGGGTGGGGAAATAGTGCGTTAGTAAACAGCAGTGCTGATTCAATGGTAGGATTTTCACCTTTCCTAAGGGAGACTCAGGTTTTATTGCTGACCCTTGCACCTCCTATACAGCCACCACCCATCCGCAGGGGAGACTTGCATGTTGCTGTGATGCTGAGCAGGTTTCAGCAGAGCTTCCAGACTGAGGCAGACTAGGAAGAAAGGTCTGGCAATCTACTTCTGAAGATGAAAACCTTGCGGATCACAACAGATCATGGGGATGTCCTAAGACTGGGCAGTGCTTCGTTCCTTTGTCTGTGGGGTCACCATGAGTTGGGGGCAACTTGATGGCAGCTAACAACAACTGTATGTATATGCCCAGTTTGTTCCTACTTTTTAGGCCTTGGCTATCTGAGAATCATACATTGTTAGATCAGTAAAGGAGGGTAATCAGAGGATAGCCTCCCTGGAAGGTGATTTTCTAGTCAGGTATAAACTTGTCCTCCAAGTTCATCCGTGTTACGCAGTGTTTTGCAGATTCTACATGATTCTTTAGGGTTGCATAGTATTGTGTGTACATATCATAGTTTGGTTATCCATTCTTTTGTTGAAGGGTACTGTGGTGGTTATGTTTGCGTGTGAACTTGGCTGGCCTGGTTGAGTGGCTGGGCAGCTTGTGGTAGTTATTCCCCAGAATGAGACTGGCAATCAACTCCATGGTGGGATCTACCACAAGCAGCTGAGTAGCTGCTTTGAGTATGTGGTCTGCTTCTCGTATATAAGAAGCGGCTTTGGGAATGGTCTCTAGCTTATGGCACGCTTAGACCCTGCATGTAGCTGTGTCATTGTTCAGCTGCCTGCTGTGTTCTGCCAACCTTGGGACTTGCAATGTACTTGACCTAATGGCCTGCTGTGTGGTTTGGTAACATCAGGACTGTGCCATTTTACTTGTCAACCTTGGATTTGTCAGTCTCAGCAGCCAGTAACTGAGTGAGGAAAAGCCTCTAGCTCCAGTGGTCCAGGAGTAAGAGGCAGAACTGAACTTCAAGGTTGAGGGCCTGTCACTCAGCACCTAGAACCTGGCACTTTGAACTTGGACTTAAAGCCTCCAAATTGTAAGAATAAACTCCTGTTTGTTTAAGCCATCCCTTTTGTGGTACGTTCTTGTCAGAGCGGCACTAGGTAACCAGAACAGAATATGCTACTGAGAGAGTAGGGTGCTGCTCTGACAGATACCTAAGATGTGGAAACAGGAATAGAGTGCATCCTTGATCTGAGACTCTGGCAGAGAGACCCCAGCATACGGCATGAGAGACGGCAGGACACATGGCAAGAGACCGGCATGAGAGACGGCAGTAGCAGAGCCCAGAGACCGGCATTAAACAGCAACAGGCTTACCAGCCCACAGAGGAGAAAGCTGGGTGCCGTTGGTAGGTGGCTTCCTGGCGGAGTGGGTTGCCTTCAGGCATTAATTGGTAGAAGAGACCGGCATGAAATGGAGTAGCAGGTTGGCTGGTCCACGGAGCAAGAAAGCCAAGTCCTTTTTGGGCAGGAAGTTTTCTAGCGGAGTGGGTTGCCTTTGGCCGTAATTGGCAGAAGCAGAGAGACCAAGGAAATGGGAAGCAGAGCTGCCTCAGCCTTAAGGGTAGGACCATGGCCTTTGGGGGTGGAATCACTACAGCCTCCTAGGTTTCAAAGAGTTAGACCTTCACCAACTTGGTTCCGGACTGTGGGACTGCTTGTTCATATGAGCCAGTGGAATGGAGCAATAGCTGTTGCCCAAAAGTGAAGGGGCGGGGCTACCATGCCCAAGAGGTAGAGAAACAGGGCCCGCCAGGCCAAGAGGGTGAGGTCACCATTCAGGAACTAGGGGACTGGAGTCACCCGGTGGAGGAGACCTGTACAGATACCACCCATTGAAGATCTCTGTACAGTGCCAAGTTGACAAGGGGTGGAATTGTGGTTATGTGTCAGCTTGGCTGGCCTGGTTGAGTGGCTGGGCAGCTGGTGGTAGTTATTCCCCAGAATGAGACTGGCAATCAACTCCATGGTGGGATCTACCACAGGCAGCTGAGTAGCTGCTTTGGGTATGTGGTCTGCTTCTTGTATATAAGAAGCAGCTTTGGGAATGGTCTCTAGCTTATGGCACACTTGGACCCTGCATGTAGCTGTGTCATTGTTCAGCTACCTGCTATGTTCTGCCAACCTTGGGACTTGCAATGTACTTGAGCTAATGGCCTGCTGTGTGGTTTGGTAACATTAGGACTGTGCCATTTTACTTGTCAACCTTGGGTTTGTCAGTCTCAGCAGCCAGTAACTGAGTGAAGAAAAGCCTCTAGCTCCAGTGGTCCAGGAGTAAGAGGCAAAACTGAACTTCAAGGTTGAGGGCCTGTCACCCAGCCCCTAGAACCTGGCACTTTGAACTTGGACTTAAAGCCTCCAAATTGTGAGAATAAACTTTGTTAAAGCCATCCCTTTTGTGGTATGTTCTTGTCAGAGCAGCACTAGGTAACTAGAACAGGCACCTAGGTTGTTTCCATCTTTTTGCTGTTGTAAATAGTGCTGTGATGAACATGGGGACACACCAAGATTTTTAAGAGTGGTTATGTTGGGATAGGGTAAATGCTTTTCTTCATTATCTGTATTTTCAAATATTTATAGGAAAAAGAAAGAAAAATTATTACAGTAAAGAAAAGTAATTGTCTCTATCATAAGTTTCGAACTTCATGTTTATTGAAGAAAAATAAGATTGCAGTCACTTTTTTGTTGTCACAGTTGTAAGTTATGACATGATGGTTAATTAATGTCTATTGAATTTGAAATTGTTCAGATTCTCTGTTAGGGTCATTGTAAAGAGGCAGCTAGCAGGATGTGGGTATTTTTTGCTGTCATCGATGTCCTTGACACTGAGTAGCTATAAGCACCAGCAATCGTTTTCAAGCAAAGTTTCTGAAGAGCTGGAGGAAAGCAAAGAAGGAAGTTTTAATTTTGGTCACGCTAGGAGTTTCCTTGACTCATGGGCTGTGAAGGCAGCAGTCCCCAAATCGGCAGGCAACATGACAGGCCACTGGTTGAAGTCCAGTGGTCAGATGATGATGAGCCAGGTGCAGGATCCAGATTGAGCAAAAAGCCAGAGGCCTTTGCCAGGCCATCCATATATATTGGAAGCAGGCCACACCCTTGAGGAAACTCTTTCAACTGATTGGCTACTAATAGCAGATCTCATCATGGAAGTGGATATATTATATTAGATCTCGTCATGGGGGATGACTATATCATACCTGCTAAACCACTGAGAATCATGGCTCAGCCAAGTTGACATACAACCTTAACTGTCATACCTCCTAAACAGTGACTGCCCTTATCCTCTTTCTTGTCACCCCTAATAATCTTTGGTCTCTCTCTATTGGCCTATTTGACTATGTTGGAGAGTGGGCTGTGCAGATATCTGGAGGGAGAGGGTGGCCAAGGGAGCAATAGCAAGCTCCAAGGTGCTTGGTATAATTGATGAACAATGAGGCCAGTAAGAGGTTTTTTTTTTGTCTTTACTAGTAAATGAAAATATCATTTAGATACCTTTTTACCCACATGCAAAATGATTTTCTAAGGATAAGGTAATAGGAGTGGATCTGCTGAGTCAAAGAGTATGCATATGTATTTTTTTTAATTTTAATTTTTTGTAATTTAGGTGAAAGTTTACAGAGCAAAAGTCTTTTCCATACAACAGTTCATATACATTTTGTTTCATGACATTGATTGCAATCCCCATAATGTAACAGTTCTCTTTCCACTTCCTCCCTGTGGTTGCCTTTTCCCTGTGTCCTTCTTTCCTATGCATTTGTGCCCTCTGAGCTATCTCCCTGTGCAAATACTGCTCTTCTGTTCTCCCATGATTGATTGTTCTAAGGAGTGCACCTACCTGGTGTAATTTTTCGCTTTATACGTTGGTGTTTTATTTGGCTGGAGGCATGGGAGTGAGTTCAGTTCCAGGCCTGAAGGGACTAGGGGCCATATTCTTTCTTTTTTTCTTTTTTTAAATTTTTATTGTGATTTAGGTGAAAATTTACAGAGCAAATTCATTTTCCATATAACAGTTTATACATATTTTGTCTCATGACATTGTGATCCCATACTGTAACAGCTTTCTTCCCACTTCCTCCCCGTACTTACCTCTTCCCTGTATCCTTCCCTCCCATGTACTCCTGCTCCCTGAGCTGCTGCCCTGTGCAAATACTGCCCTTCTGTTCTCCTATGATTGGTAACTGCAAGGAGTGTATCTACTTGATGTAAATGTTCACCCTATATGCCTGTCTATTGTTTGGGTAGAAGCCATAGGAGTGAGTTCAATTCCAGACCTAAAGGGTGGCTTGGGGCCATATAGGGGCCATATTCTTGGGGGTTTTAGCAGTTTCTATCAGACCAGTTATCATGGTCTTTGTTATGATTTTGACTTTCGTTCTACATTTTTCTCCTACTCTATCCAGGATCTCCTATACTGATCCCTTTCCTAGTGGTTGGCAGTGGTAGCTGGGCACATCTAGTACTTCTGGTCTCAGGGTCATGTAAGCTGAGGTTCGCATGCTCCACTAATCCCCTTGGACTAATTGTTTCCATATGACTTCTGTTTTTTTCATTCTTCTTTGCTCTGGATGAGGAGAGACCAATTATTGCATCTTAGATGGGTGCTTGGAAGCTTTTAAGACCACAGTTGCTACTCACCGAAGTAGGATGTAGAACAATGTTTTTGTGTAGTGTGTTAGACTGGGTTCTCTAGAGAAACAAAACCAGTAAAGCTTATATATATAGAGAAAGAGAAATTTATCTTAGGAAAATAGCTCACACACTTACAGAAGCTGGCAAGTCCAAAGTTTTTGGATCAGACATCAAGCTGGAAGCTTTTCCGACTCTCACAGCTGCAGGGGCTGAGGAGCTCAAGATTGGCAGGCAGTATACCGGCTGTTGACTCCAACGAATGACGAATCCAAGATCTCCAGGCCGAATGGTAGATTGTTTGCTCACGGACAGTTGTAGGCACCACAACAGAATCCCGATCCACAGAAGAGTGTCTCTTGTTCCAGATGTCCATAATATACTGGAAGCAAGCCATACCCCTAGGGAAACTCTCTTTCAACGGATTGGCTGCTCAAAACATATTCATCTGATCCCATCATGGGAATAATCACATCACAACTGCTTAAACCACACAAAATTGTGGTCCAGCCAAGTTGACACACAGCTCCAGCTGTCACATGTAGTATGTTATGACAGTTGAGCTTGATGTCCCCTGTGACCATGGTCCCCAGCCTATAGGCCCAACAACTCACTCCCTCAGAGTGGTTGGCTGTGACTAAGAACTTATCATAACTTTGCCCCCGTTGGCTCTATTATATATATGAACATTCTTATAGCACATCCAAATACATATACAGAAATACCATCTGCCAAACTTATATATGGTCCTGGGTATTTTCCCTTTTGCCTAGGCATACCTGATCATTCAGCCTGTCTACTTACGGCATATGCGTGTTTTTAAGGCTTTTGATAAATTTAGTCAAGCAGTATATACAAACCCTCTAAAAGGTAACCTGTTTATACTAGTGTATGAAGATGTCAGCGCATAACCCCCAATATTAGATACTAACTTTAAAACTGCAAACTTCTTGGGCAGAATTTGGTATATCATTGTTTTAACTTGAAGTTCTTTTATTATTACCTGCCAGTTGTCAAATTGACTCCAACTCATGGCAGCCCCATGTGTGTCAGAGTAGAGCTGTGCGCCATAAATTTTCCTATGACTGTTTTTCACAAGTAGATTGTCAGGCATTTCTTCTGAGATGCCTGTGAGTGGACTTGAACCTTCAACCTTTCAGTTAGCAGCTGAGTGCCTTAAGCATTTGCAAAACCCAGGAACTCCTATTATTAAGGAGGTTAAATTATTGTTCATATGCTTATTGACCATTTGTGTTTATTTATTTATTTATTTTATTGTGATTTGGGTGACGATTTACAGAGCAAATTCACTTTCCATACAGCAGTTCACATATACTTTGTCTCATGTCGTTGACCACAGTTTACCACAATGCAACAGCTCCCCTCCCACTTCCTCCCCATAGTTACCTCTTCCCAGTGTCCATCCCTCCATACACTCATGCCCCCTGAGCTGTCTCCCTGTGCATAAGCAGCCCTTCTTTCTCCCATGATTGTTCTCTCCAAAGAGTGTATCTACTTGAGGTAAATGTTCAACTCATATGCCTGTCTTTTGTTTGGCTGGAAACCACAGGTGTGGGTTCAATTCCAGACCTGAAGGGCAGCTAGGGGCCATAGTCTCAGTGGTTCTACCAGGCTCTATCACTCTATCAGACCAGCAAACCTGGTCCCGGTCCCACTTTTTTTTTTTCTCCAAATGATTTTGAGTTTTGTGCCACATTGTTCTCCCTTTCTTTCAAGGATCTCTTACATAGATCCCTTTCCAAGTGGATGACAGTGGTAGCCGGGCACCATCTAGTTCTGGTCTCATAGTTGTATAGGCTGCAGATCGGATTGTGTACCAGTCTCTAGGACTAATTGTTTCCATGAATTTTGGTTTTCTTCATTCTTCTTTGCTCTGGATGAGGAGAGACCCATCGTTGCCCATTTGTGTTTTTTATGTGTGTGTATGTGTATGTGTGAGAGAGATGGACCAAGACAAAATACCTATTTTTGTCCTTTGACTGTTTTTCTATTGGAGAGTTATAAATATTATTATAATTTAGAATATTAAACTCCAGTCTGTTTTATATGTTGCCAGTATTTTTTCCCAATTTGTTGATTATCTCTATGTTTTCTTTATGGTATTTTTTGAGTGGTGCATTTTATTTGTTTTTAACTTTTTATTGTGATTTGGGTGAAATTTTACAAAGCAGGTTTGTTTTACATTTAACAGTTCATATACATGTTTTGTGACACTGGTTACATTCCCTATGGTGTAACATCTCACCTCCCACTTCCGCCTGGTGGTTACCCTTTCCCTGTGTCCTTCTTGCCTATGTGTTCCTGCGTCCCTACATTTCTTCCTGTGCAGCTGCTGCCTTTCTGATCTCCCACGGTTGATTGTTCTAAGGAGTGCATCTCCCTGGTGTAGTTGTTCAGCTTGTAGGCTGGTCTGTTGTTTGGCTGAGAGTTAAGCCGTGGGAGTGAGTTCAATTCCAGGCCTGAAGGGTGACTTGGAACTGAAGTCTTGGGGATTTCACCGGTCTCTATATGACCAGTAAACCTGGTCTTTTTTATGTTTTTCATTTTGTTTGGCCAGTGCCTATCTATTAGTCTTTTCCTTAGTGACTTCTGTTCTTGTGTAGAGAAGCCAAAAGAAGGACAATTATTACATGTCATTGTTGTTTTGATATACCATGTACTGCCCCAAGTACTGTATATTCATTCTCTTATCTAATCTTCTCAGCATGCTTATGAACATTTTTATCTCCGTTTTATAGATAAGAAAACTGAGTTCCCATTGCAAATTAACTTGAGAATTGGGGTATGAGTCTAGTTATTCCTGATCACAAACCCCTTGTTCTTTCCACTGTACAAAGGACACTTGTGTATTCTTCCCTGCCGCACCTCAATGACATAGCTTATATTAGAAGGACACAAACAACACAGTGAAATGTGTGAAGTTTGTCTATTCCTTAGAGGTATTGGTTAAATTTAGTTAGGAGCTCTGGTGGCTTAGTGCCTAAGGCATTTGACTGCTAACCAAAAGGCTGGTGGTTCAAACCCACCAGCCACTCCTCGGAAGGAAGATAGGACAGTCTACTTCCAAAGAAACAAGGAGGGGTCGCTATGAGTTGACTCGATGGCATTGAATGTGGTGGTGGAATTGTGCATGACCGGGCAGTGTTTTGTTCTGTGCTAAGGACCCCGTGAATCAGGGCCAACTCAACAGCAACTAACAAAAACAACAATAATGATTATGAACAGGTTTCAGCAGAGCATCCAGATGAAGACAGACTAAGAAGAAGGCCAGTGATCAGCTTCTGAAAATCGTCAGTGGGAACTACGATCACAATGGTCTGATCCAGTCATGGGATGGCGCAGAGCTAGGCGGTAGGATGTTCCTTTGTGCATGGGCTTGCCATGAGTCATGGGTCAACTCCACGACAGCTAACAACAACATCAGCATTGCTGGAAAGTTCCTTGAGAGTGAAGAGAGCTATTTATAATTTCAGAAGATTTGGCTAACTGTGTAAGTATCGTAAAGGTCTGTTATCTAGTACCCAGAATGATTCCATTTCTTCTTGCCATCTCTCCATAGAAAACCATCCTCAGTTGTAGGCAGAGTTAACTAGGATTTTAAAATTATTTTAAAATTAATTTCTTTCTAAATAAGTGATTTTTAAAAATATTTCAGGAGGTGACAAATGCACAAAGAAGCAGCGCAGTTGTAGCTTTTGTCTTTGTCTCCAAATCACCTGGAAAAGTACAGAAAAATCAGTTGTCTAGAATTTTATCTGCACCAGGTAACCTGTTGAAAGGTGCAGAAAGGGCGTGGGAGCTGTGTCTTCTGACCTCCTTCAGCCTTATGAGGGGGAGACAGAATTACCATCAACAGCCCATTCTTTACTATGAGGCCAGTCATACCTCCACCCTCCAACCTTTTTACCAACTCTGACACCAGCTGTCCCTCCCACGGCACTCAAGTGCTTTTCTGCTGGGTTTTTTAATTCGTTGGAATGACCACACAGAACTCACAGACAATAGTCATGATTATGGGGTTTATTAGGGAAGTAACAGGCGACAAGTCAGGAATGCTCTCAGTTCTTAGATCAGGGCCCGAAACTGCAGTGAAGTCTGAGAAAATCTTGGCTAGGTGAGTGAGGAGCCCCAGAGCAGAGATTGCCTGGTAGAGGTGTCACATGCCAGACAGAAGTGGCCCAGATACAGTGTCCTCATCAAGCTCAGCCATTGATGGAGAAGCCAAGGGGTCCTGTGGTCCCAGTGCAGATGCCTCAGTGGGCCCTAAAGGTGCGGCAGCTGGACGCTTCTGTACTCCCTGCAGCAGCAGATTCTCTCTCTCACTCGCTCTTTTTTTTTTCTTTAATTTTTTTTTCAATTGAAACTGTGCACAGCAAAACATATACCAATTCAACAGTTTCTACAAGTAAAATTTAGTGACATTGCCTGTATTCTTCAAGTTGTACAACCATTCTCACCCTCCTTTTCTGAGTTGTTCTTCCTTCATTAACATAAGCTCACTGCCCCCTAAAGTTCCTATCTGATCTTTCAGGTTGCTGTTGTCAGTTTGATCCCCTGTGGATAGACCTTGAAAGAGCACAGTGCTCAAGGCAGACACTCTTCACTAGTTAAGCTAAACTGTTGCTCAGTTTTAAGAAGTCTTTAGAGGTTATTTTTGGTTTACGGTTTAAAGATCTCAGGGCAATAGTTTTAGGGTTTCATTGACCCTCCATGGCTCCCGAAAATCTGGAGTCTATGAAAATTTGAAATTTTATTCTGCATTTTCCTCCTTTTGATTAGGATTCTTCTGTGGAATCTTTGATTAAAATGTTCAGTAATGGTAGCTGGGCACCATCCAGTTCTTCTGGTCTGTTTGTAGTGGAGACAGTTGTTCATGGAGGCAATTAGCCACACATTCCATATCCTCCTCCTATGCCTGATTCTCCTCCTAACTCTACTTACCTGGGTTGTTCCAGGTAAGTAGAGACCAATTTTGTGCCTTAGATGTGTGCTTGCAAGCTTTTGAGGCCCCAGGCACTACACAGTGAACTTGGAGGTAGAGCAGAAGCTGAACACATTATGGGCCAATTAACTGGGATTCCCATGAAACTATGACCCTAAACCTCCAAAGCAATGAACCAAATTCCATGTGGTGTTTGACAGTACATAAACAGCCTTAGTGGCTACTCTTTTTTTTTTTTTTTAATGGTCATCATTGTAAGTATATCTGTCATACAACTTTAGCCAATTCAACTTTTTACAAGTGTACAATTTATTGACAGCAGTTACAATAATTAACTGTGCAACCCCAGCCTTAATCAATGTGACTTTGCCATCACTGATAAACCCCCCTTTTCTCCTTCCCTTCCAGGTAACCTTTAATAAGGTTTGGTCTCTATACGTTTGCCTTTTTTGCTTTTTGTGTAAGTGAGGTCATACAGTATTTGTCCTTTTGTGATTGATGTATTTTTCTCAGCATAATGTCTTCAAGCTCCAGCCATATTGTAGCATGTATCAAGACTCCATTTGTCCTACTGGCTGAGTAGTATTCCATTGTGTGTATATATCACATTTTGTTTATACATTCTCTGTTGATGGCATTTAGGTTTTTTCTACCTTTTGGCTATTGTTAACAGTGATGCAATTAATGTTGGTGTGCATGTCTCTTTTTTAGTCTCCGCTTTTAAGTCTTTTGGGTATATATCTAGGAATGGAATTGCTGGGATGTATGGTTTTAGTTTTTTGAGAAACCACCACACTGTTTTCCATAATGGCTGTACTATATTCTTTCCCACCAGCAGTGGATAAGGGTTTCAGTTCCCCCACATCCTCACCAACATTTATTATTATTATTATTATTTTTAAAATATCTTAGCCATCCTAGTGGGAGTGAAATGATGTCTCATTGTGGTTTTTATTTGCGTCAAAATTTGCGATTTCATGTGTTTGGTGGTCATTTGAATGTCCTCTTTGGTGAATGTCCATTCAAGTCCTTTGCCCATTTTATGATTGGGTTATTTGTCTTTTTGTTGCTAAGTTTTATATATATATCAATTATTAGATTTTTATTGGCTATATGGTTTCCAAGTGTATTCTCCCAGTCAGTATTTTGTCTTCCAACTTATTTTGTAAAGTCTTTTGATGAATAAAATTTTTAAATTTTTATAAGGTCTCATTTATTTATTTTGTCTTTTTCTATTTATACTTATTTATTTATTTTTATTTGGGTGAAGATTTACAGAGCAAATTCACTTTCCATACAGCAGTTCACATATACTTTGTCTCATGTCATTGACCACAGTTT
>NW_006921617.1:9579223-9582760 GCF_000298275.1 Orycteropus afer afer
CTTGCATGGTTTCTGCTGAGAAATCAGAGCTTATTCTTACTGGCTGTCCTTTGTAAGTTACTTTTTGTTTTTCCCATGCTGTTTTCAGGATTCTGTCTTTGGTTTTGGTGAGCTTGATGATGATATGTCTCAGTGATTTTCTTTTGGGGTCTATCCTGTTTGGGGTTCGTTGGACTTCCTGAATGGATATTTTCTCATCTTTCATCATATCAGGGAAGTTCTCCTCCAGCAAGTCTTGGACAATTTTCTCAGTGGTTTTGTTTTTCTCTTCCTATTCTGGAATTCCATTGACACGTTCGTTATTCCTTTTGATGGTATCTCTCAAGAACCTTTGATTTTCTTCATTTTTTTCTTTTTGATTTTTTTTTTTTGATTGATCCCTTTCCAAAGAAGTATTCAGGTATTTGTCTTCAATCTCATTAATTCTGTCTTCCATTGCATCCATTCTTCTCCTTTGCCCTTCCAATGTGTTACCTATTTCTGACAATTTAGTATTAATCTTCTGGATTTCTGTCTGTAGATGTAGAATCATTTCTATTTTTTCATTGATTTTGTCATTTTGTTCTTGTATTTTCTTCCACAATTCTCCTAGGTTTTTTTTTTTTTTTTTTTCCTTTGGTCTGTCTCTCAATCCTTTGAAGACACCTATAGATAATTCTTTTGAATTCCTTATCAGAGAGTTCCAATGCTGCTTCTTCCTCAGGGATTGTTCTGGATCTCTATCCTGTTCCTTTGTTTCTGCCACTTTATCTTGCTTCTTTGTGTGGACTGTGATGGTCTGTTGTCTCCGAGACATCGTGGTGTTGTTGTATTTAGATCTCTGTTAACTGTTTGTGAAGAGCAGCCAAAGGTGATTCAGACTGTTCTTGGTAGTTTTTTATCGTTGGCCCGCTGGCGGAGAACGGAGGTAGTGGCTCTTGCTCAGTAAGTGAAGTTGTAGGACGTGTGGGTGTAATTGTGTCTTATGGGGACTGTTACTGTCTCCCACTCAGTTAGACAAAAATTATAATTGAATAACCATCAAAAAACTAAAAGTAAATGGACAAAAAATGCACCATGTAATCACACAGGACTAGTAACCAAAAAAAGAAAAAAAGGAAAAAGAAGAAGAAAAAAACTAAAACCTGCAATATTTGGGGATAGGCCAATAAGAGAAAAAAAGGTTGAAAAGGAGAATAGTGAAGAAAAAAATGGGAAAAATCCAAAAAGAAAAGGAATGGGCTTAATGAGAAGGAAAAAAAAAAATTTTCAACCATGAACAGGGAAAAGAAATAGAGCTGAAAACTAGGACCTGGGACGGGAAGAATAAAGAATAATAGTAAAAAGAACAGAAGTATTAATAATAGTAGTAGTTTTAAAACAGACAAAAACAAGCAAACTAAAAACCAGAAAAAAAAATAAAAGAAAAAAATCCAGGGTGGGGTAGGGCAGGGCACCCAGCCTCCACTTGAGCATACATATTTGGATTGAGTTCCTGTGGGTGGGAGTGGGGGATGGCTGCACCTCTGTTTACCAAGGAGTGTGGGGTATAAGAATAACAAGGGGAATGTCGCACCTTTTCAGTCGTCCAGGTCCAGAGTGTCCTTGGGGTTACTGGCAAGCAGAACCTGTTCTTAAACTCCTGGAGTCTGTTAGAGCACTGTCTCTTTAAATATCCAAAATGGTAAAGCCACTTGTAAACATTCAAAATGGCTGCGCCCTCTGGACAGGCAAAAGTCCACAACTCAGCCCGCCTTCCTCTTCACTGGTGCTTCGCCTTTTCTTCCACAGCCACTAGAGCAGTCCTCCTTGCAGTTCCTGGGTAGCAGGGCTGATTTTTAGGTAATTCTTAGGTGCTACCAGCACTCGGCACTCTCCAAGCTGACTGTGCTCTGCCATCAGGCTTGCTCAGGATCGCTGCCAGACCGCAGCTCCGTATGTCTCCTTTTTTGGCATTTTCGTGCAAATTCTTCTGCTAGTTGGGGTTTAGTCCACTTGTATATCATTCCCTTCAAGGCTCAGGAGTCCAGGATTATTTTCTGTGTCTGTGTTAATTGGTTCACCTTTTCTTTGTTGAAGAGAGTCCGTGCAGTCTTTTTCCCTATTCCGCCATCTCACTGGAAGTCTGCATATGGATTCTTAACCAGTCTTCCTTCAGGTTTTTTTTTTTTTTTTTTGCATAAGTTATATTTAATTTATACTCTCTGGTTTTCAGGTGGAGTATATTCTTTTTTTTTTTTTTTTCCTTTTTAGGTGGAGTATATTCTTAAAGTTAGATGTATACTTGATACTTTGAAATATAAAATATATGAATGCCTGACTCTTCTAGATTTTTAATTCTTTTTCCTTTTTTTCCCTAACCTTTTGTACTTGTGTTGCCCACACCTGTTTAGCAGAAATTTTTTCAGTGACTCATATTTACTCTTCTTCATAGCAGCTGTAGTTTTATGTGGGTGTGTAGTTGAGGAAGGCAGTTATCTCTCTGATAAAATCTCAGAGGGCCAAGGAAGGGCTCTGCAACCAACTACTTCTCATGCAGGTGTCTAAAGTTCTACCATTAGCACATACGGCCTTGGCTTCATCCACCTTGAAGATAGGCCCTAAGTGGAATGACTGCAGAGGACATGAGCACCAGTGCCTGTGTGCCTGGGTCAAAGTCCCATGTTGGGAGCCAGATGCTTACACAGGTAGCTGCCTGATAGCATTTTCCAGGCATCCTATTGATCCAACTAGACCTGTGTATATTTTTTCTAGTTAAAGTTCTTTGAATTTTAGTGTAGAAGAGTTAAAATACAAGATGTTCCCTAGGAATGTTTTCTTTTCCTCATGTCCATGACCACTGAGATACTGATGTCTCTGGAGTATGTAACTCAGCAGGAGTTTTGCTTGTTTATTTTAAGAGGGAATGGAGTACAAATATTTAAGGCCTCACTGACCTTGCATTCCAGAGTAGTGGGCTTGCCTCAGCTAGGCCAGCTGTTACTTTACCCAGTGCACCCCCTCCTTCCTCATCAGTGCTCTGCCTGTGGTGTATGCTTTGGCTTCCTTCTGGTACACAACAGGCTGTGGGCCTGAGTTCTGTCTCCATTAATGTCTAATGTGAAAGCCTTTTCCTAGAAGAGTTGCAATTGGCTCATGCCACTCTTGACTCATTAGGATAGAAGGTAGCATCCTTTCCTTTTGTTTTTGAACATTTATTATAATTTAGGTGAACATTTACAAAGCAAATTGATTTTCTATTCAGCAGTTTATACATAGATTGGTGACTTTGGTTTCAATCCCCTCAATGTGTCAGCACTCTCCCCACTTCTACCATGGGTTCCCCGTTTCAGTTCACCAGCTTTCCTTTACCATCCTGCCTTCTAATTTTTACTTTTGGGCAAATGCTGCTGCAGTGCAGTAAATTACTTTGTGTGGCTTTTCTACCCATAAGTCTTTGTAAACTCCAAGGTGGGATTTTCTATGAGCAACTGAGGAGCTCCTGATTGCTGAAGGTGTCCACCTGGAGTATTTCTGTTGGGAGTGGCACAAAACAATGTTCTGGGAGGTGCCCACTCT
>NW_006921617.1:9583065-9586953 GCF_000298275.1 Orycteropus afer afer
ATAAACCCCATAATCCGTGATTTCTGTGTGGCCACTGCAGCAAATTATCGAACCCAGGAGAGAGGTGGTGGGTGCTTTGGGAGGAACGGTTGGTGAAAGGGCTGGAGGGAGGCAGCATGTCTGGCCTTTCAGTAATAGGCCTTGGGTTACTGCTGGTAATCGTGTCTTCCTCTTATGGGATTAGAGGAGGTCAGAACATGTGGCCTCCTTGCCGTTTTTGCAGCTGCCCTTCTTGTAAAATTGGATGTTCTGAAGTGTACATTCCTCATGGGTGTTATTGTTCACTTCATAGGCCTGCCTATTGTTTAGCTGTTAGGTGGTGTCCAGAAGTGGGTTCAGTTCTGAGCTTGAAGGGTATATAAGAGTATTAAGGTCCATAGTCTCAGAAGTTCCACTAATCTCTAGCTAGACTTTTTATGATTTTGAATTTTGTTCTACTATTTTTTTCTCACTCTGTTTGAGACCTTCTCTTGTCATCCCAATCAGAGCTGTCAGTAGTGGTAACTGACCACCATCTAGTTCTTCTGGTCTCAGTCTTGTGGAAGATGTGGTTTATATGGTCCATTAGGCCTTTGGACTAATTGTTTTCTTGAGTCTTTGGTTTTCTTTACTCTCCTTTATTCTAGATGGAAGAGACCAATAGTTGTATAGTAGATGGCCACTCATGAGCTTTTAAGATATCAGTTGCTATTCACCAAAGTAGGATGTAGAACATTTTCTTTACGTACCATGTTATTTCAGTTGACCTAGATGTTCCCTGAGACTATAGTCCCTAGCCCTCAAGCCAGGTAAACTCAGTTCTACATGGTGTTTGGTATGGCTAAGAAGTTTTTCGAACTATGCCTCCTGTGTGTTCTATAATATATGTAGATATATTTGCAGCACATCCAAGTATATATCTAGAAAAATCACTTCCAAACCTATATGTGCATGTGGTTATACTTCCATATGCCATCCTATACCTGTTAAGTTTACATATCTGTTTATGTATCCACTCTTTAATTATTGTTTGCTATTACTGTTGTTGCAGGATTATATATGTAATTGTGTTTAATGTTGTTGCATTTTACTTTTGGGTACCTCTCAATGTCTTGCTTTGCCTTCTTTGTGTTGTGCTCACTTACCCCATTTTGTATATTGTATTTTCCTTCACAAGTTAACACATGCCTACCATCTAGTGAGTGATGTTTGCTCTCTTTCCCTCCTTCCCTGATAACCATCAAATAATTTTTCTCCCTGTGGGAAAATCTTTTCTTAATGTTTTGTAATTGTGGGCTCATACAATGTCAATCCTTTTGTGATTGACTTATTTAACTCAGCATATGAAGTCCTCCAGGTTGATCATTGTTGTGAGATGTTTTGTGGATTCTTGTTATTCTTTGACTTTGAGTAATACTTCATTTTGTATATGTACTGCAGTTTGTTTATCCATTCATCTGTTGATGGGCACTTAGGTTGTTTCCATCTTTTTGCTATTGTGAATAATGCTGTAATGAATATGGGTGTGCATATATCTGTTCATGTCACTGCTTTTGTTTCTGTAAGATATATAGCTGGGAGTGGGATTACTGGATCATATGGTATTTCTATTCGAGATTTTAAAGAAGTGCCATATGTTTTCTGTAGTAGTTGTACCATTTTACATTCCCACCAGCAGTGTATGAGAGATCTAATTTTCCCACAACTAGCGTTTGTTGTTTTCTGTTGTTCTGATTAGCACCATTATTGCCAGGGTATAATGGTATCTCATTGCAATTTTGATTTACATCTAATGGCCAATGATCATGAGCATTTATTTCTTTATATATTTGTTGACTCCTGCATGTCTTCCTTAGTGAAGTGTCTGTTATTGTTCTTTGCCCATTTTTAAATTGGGTTGCTGAGATATTGAAGTCTCTCAAAATTCATGTCCAAAACATTTTTCCTAGTCTATAGCACTTTTATTCTTTTAGAGAGGTCTTTTGATGTATGTAAGTATTTAACATTTATGAAGTCCCATTTATCTAGTTTATCTTGTGTTTATGCATTTTTAGTTATGTTTGATAGAATATTTATGGCATAAATTAGGGCCCCTGGTTTGCCCCTGGTTTTTCTATGATGACCTTTATGGTTTTAGGTTTTACATTTAGGTCTTTGATCCAGTTTGAGTTACTATTTGTTTATGCTATGAGTTATGGATACTGTTTCATTTTTCTGCAAATGGGTATCCCGTTTTGCCAACACTGAGACCATCTCATCCCCATTTAATGAATTCTGGCTCTTTGTTGAAAATCTGGCATCCTCCTTTTTTTGTTTACCTTTTGGTTAGAGGTTCCAAACCCACTGCCATAGGGTCATTTCTGACTTACAGCAACCCTGTAGGACAGAATAGAATAGCCCTGTAGGGTTTCCAAGGCAGTAAATCTTTGCGGAAGCAGACTGCCTCCTCTTTCTCCCATGGAGCGGCTGATGGGTTTGAACTGCTGACCTTTTGGTTGGAGTTTCAGACATCTGTTTTTGCAGCAGGACTAGTGATGACAGGGAGTATTCCTTAGTATTGTCTGCTACTAGAGCAAAATCATGTCATGTTTACAGTTTATATATTTATATGTCAGTATCTCCCATTAGATGATGAGTTCTTTGAGAACAAAGTATAAAACAGTGGTTAAAAACTAGAGCTTCAGAGTCAAGCAGATCCAAATTCATATTCTGGAGTTGCCATTACCAGCAGCTGTGGTATTCCTTAAAGTTTATACTTCAGTTTCCTCATCTGCACAATGAGGATAATAATACCTTCCTCATAAGAGTACTGTGCACATTGGAAAAAAAAAAAAGGACCTATAAAAGAATTATCATGGTGTCTCCTTAGTAGCAAGTGCTCAACACATGTTAGCTCCTATGTTACTATCTGTAATAATTCTTGTGTTCTAACCCCCTTGCAAGTTACAGTAAGTATTTGCGGAATGAATTTATAGTATGCAGAAAGTAAGGTTTGAAGACCTTATTAGAGATTGGAAGCATTTTACTGTTAGATTGCCTAGGCAGTTGTTCAAAAGCAGATCTGATCATGGATGGATTGCCTGCCCATACTAATAAAATTAACAAAGAACATTTCTTGAGCAGCACCAATCCCAGGAGGGCCGTTCATTGAGTTAGTTGGGATTATTATGCTGTATCCTGCTGGAATGGTTTCATTTATTTCTATCCATTATTAGAATAATACTAGGAACTTTAGTGGACAGGATGCATCTGTAACTGATGGGGGAAGCATATTGCAACCTCAGTGATACATACTGTGTGTAAAAACTAGGATTTTCTTTATTTGAAAAGAACAAAACTCTAAACTATAATGAAAAGGCAGTTCCTGGCATGACCACAATTGAATAATAGGAAAAACAGTGTGCACTGAGAAGTCCTTGAAGATTCCTTGAGCTGGTATTCTGGTTAATGGTTAAAAAGTTAGCAAATGACATTCTAGCACGCTTTCTTTCTTCTTTTTTTATTCTGTCTTGTGACATTGTGGTTCCTTTTGTTGTGGTTCTATGGAGTATTTAATACATTACCTGGGTAAAATAGCTGCTTTTTATTTTTAGTAATTTGGCATGGATTCAAAACTTCTGGTCTACTTAAAATCCAAAGAATAACATTCACTATGCTTAAAAAAAAAAAAAAAAAAATCACATCTGGCCTTTCTCTTCCAAGCTGCAGTAAGATTTTCTCAGTTTCCAACTCATTTATGCTGTATTTGTGGGATTGGTAATGGTAGGTAGTGGGCAGAATTACAGGCTGTAGGAAGATAGGATAGCTTTGTGGCCTCCGCTATGCTTCCAATTGCTGAAGACCACATCACACTGAACAAGCTAGGCCGTGATTTTTTTTCTTTAAATAGACTTTTTTTTTTTTTTTTTT
>NW_006921617.1:9591642-9592995 GCF_000298275.1 Orycteropus afer afer
TGTAGGTGTATGGGTATTATCCTATCACTGACAGCATTGTACTTCAGGACAGATCTTGAAACATCCTTTGTGATGATGAATGCCATGCCATTCCTCTTTAAACTGTCATTCCTGGCATAGTAGATCATATGTTGTCTGATTCAAAATGACCAAAACCAGTCCATTTCAGCTCAGTAATGCCTAGGATATCAATCCTTATGTGTTCCATTTCATTTTTTGACAACTTCCAATTTTCCTAGATTCATACTGTGTACATTCCACGTTCCGATTATTAATGGATGTTTGCCACTGTTTCTTCTCAATTTGAGTGGTACCACGTCAGCAAATGGAGGTCTCGAAAGCTTTACCTTATCCATATGAGTAAGGCTGATTTTACTCTGATAATGTACTTGCCCAGTCCTACTTTGAGAGCTTTCTAAGCTAAGTGACTCATCTTCCTCCTCTGTATTGGACAATGTTTCCGGGCTATTCATAAAGTTGTGCAGTAATGTATCAGACAGTGTTTCTCTGCTATTCATAAAGTTTTCCCTGGCCAATTCTTTGAGAAGTAGATGGCCTCTTCCTTCTTCTAGTCTGTCTCAGTCTGCAAGCCAGGCTGATACCTGTGTACCATGTGCACCCCACTGGGTTTGAAACACCAGTGGCACAGCCTCAAGACTCACAGCAACACATCACCACAGTAGGACAAACCGACAGACAAGTTTGTCTCCCTTAGCTGTTGGAAACCTCTCCAACCACCCTTACCTGGATCCCTGTGGCTGACTCCTTGATCTGTTCTGATCCCCTTTGCCTTTTCTGTCCTCTCCTTGCTTTCCCGCCTCGCTGCTTGTGGGTTGTGGCCTGGGTTTCCTCTCCTCACCTGGATCCCTGCGGCTGACTCCTCCATAGTGATACTGCCTTGGAAACCCAAGGAGGGGTCACTATGAGTCTGGTCCAACTTGACGGCACATAACAGCAACATCTTTTTTTGGCGCCATTTCTTGAGTCTTGACAGTGTAGAAAACTATGCTTCTTTTTCTGTTCTCTTTAGCAGCAAGCCAGTATATATATCATCTAAAAGTAGTTTGAAGTGATTAAGATCCATGTTAAAAAAGAGATTGAGAGCATATCTCTCAGTTTCATCATCCATAAAAAAAGGAGTGTTAATAGTATTTAAGTCATGCTGTTATGAAGATTAAATAGGTAGAAGCAGTTATAACTTTGCCTGACACATAATAAACATTTAGCAAATCTTAGCTGTTGTTACTGTTGTTATCATATTTTAGAACTCCTATCTGAAGGCACTTGACTGCTAACCAGAAGGCTGGCGGTTCAAGCCCACCAGCCACTCCTCCGAAGGAAGGTTGGGCAATC
>NW_006921617.1:9593095-9601389 GCF_000298275.1 Orycteropus afer afer
AACAAAGAAAATGTCCTCCAATATATAAACCTTTCCTTAACTTTTACAATAACGGACTAATACAATATTTGTAAATAGACTATTTTTTAGAGCAGTTTTAGTATTATAGAAAAATTGCATGGAAAGTACCCAGCTCCCATATACTTTCTCTTCTCCTATTGTGAGCAGCTTGCATTCTGGTGATACATTTCCTGTAGTTGATGACCCAATATTGTTGAATTATCATTAACTAAAGCCCAGTATATGTTAGAAGTCACTTTTTGTGTTGTATACCAGAAAAGAAAAAAACAAACTCACTGCCATTGAGTTGATTTTGACTCACAGTGACCCACATTGAGTTTCCAATGTGGTAAATTTTTGTGGAAGTAGGTTGCTCCATCTTCCTTCTGCAGAGTGGCTGCTGGGTTTGAACTATCAGCCTTCTGGTTAGTAGGCAAATGCCTTAGTCACTGTGCTACCAGAGCTCCTAATATCATGTGTCCGTGTATCATACAGAATAGTTTCACTGCCCTAAAAGCCCTTGTTCCACCTATTCATCTCCACCCCAGATCTCCTGCCAGCCACTGATCTTCTCATTGTCTTTATGTTCTGCCTTTCCCAGAATATCATATACTTGTTGTTAGGTGCCGCCAAGTTGTCTCCAACTCATAATGACCCTATATACAGCAGAATGAAACACTGCCCAACTCCAACGTCCCATGCCAACTCCACGATCCTTGCTATACTTGAGCTCATTGCCGCAGCCACTGTGTCAATCCATCTTGTTGAGGTCCTTCCCCTCTTTTGTTGACCCTCCACCTTACCAAGCATGACATCCTTCTCCAGGGAATGGTGTCTTTGGACAACATGACCAAAGTAGGTGAGACGGAAGTCTGGCCATTCTCGCTTCCAAGGAGCATTCTGGTTGCACTTCCTCCAGGACAGATTTGTTAGATCTTTTATCAGTCCATGGTACTTTCAGCATTCTTTGCCAGCTCCACAACTCAAAAGCATCAACTCTTCTTTGGTCTTTCTTATTCATTGTCCAGCTCTCAAATGCATATGAAGCGATTGAAAATACCATGGCTTGGGTCAGGCACACCTTAGTCCTCAAGGAGACATCTTTTTCCATCAGCACTTGAAAGAGGTCCCTTGCAGCTGATTTGCCCATTGTCATACATAGTCTGATTTCCTGACTGCTGCTTCCATTGGTATTGATTGTAGAACCAAACAATGTGAAGTCTTTGACAACTTCAATCTTTTCTCCATTTATCGTGATGCTGCTTATTGGTCCAATTGTGAGGAGTTTTGTTTTTTTAATATTGGGATGTAATCCATACTGCAGACTGTATTCTTCATTCTTCATCAGTAAGTGCTTCAAGTCATCCTCACTTTCAGAAAGCAAAGTTGTGTCGTCAGTGTATTGCAGGTTCTTAATGAGTCTTTCTGCAATCCTGATGCCACATTCTTCTACATATAGTCCAGCTTTTTGGATTGTTTGCTTAACATACAGATCGAATAACTATGGGGAAAGAATACAACCCTGACACACTCCCTTCTTGATTTTAAACTATATGGTGTCCTCTTGTTCTGTTCGAATGGCAGCCTCCTGCTCTATGTACAGGTTCCTCATGAGTACAATGAAGTGTTCGGGAATTCTCATTCTTCTCAATGTTACTCACAATTTGTTATGATCTACACAATCAAATGCTTTTGCATAGTCAATAAAACACAAGTAAACATCTTTCTGGTATTCTTTGCTTTGAGCCAAGATCCACCTGACGTCAGCAATGATATCCCTTGTTCCACGTCATGTACTTGGAATTGTACAATATGTAGCTTTTGTGGACTGGCTTCTTTCATTGAAGGTTCCTCCATGTCTTTTTGTGGCTTGAATAATACTCCACTGTATGGCTATGCAATATTTTGTTTATCCGTTTGCCTATTGAAGGACATTTTGGTTGCTTCTAATTTTTCCAATTATTAATAAAGCCTCTCTAAACATTTGTGTGCAGATTTTTATGTGTACATATGTTCTCATCTCATTTGGATAAATACCTAGAAGTGCAATTGCTTGACCAAATAGTAAGCCTGTGTTTCATTCTGTAAGAAACTCAGGCAGTGATTTTTAGACAGCCACTGTTGCCATACTTGGTGCATCTGAAGGGCCATCTCCTTCTAGCTAGGTCTTTTGTATATAAGTTACAAGCACATTATGGCTTTTTTCCCCTCTTTCAGGTCTGATGTTTTGACATGGCTCCCTGCTTCAGTGCTGTTTGTGGGTATAATCTATGCTGGTTCCAGAGCATTGTCCAGACTGGTAAGTGTTAGAGGTTTTGGGGGAAACCTTTACTACTCTTCCCCTTTGCCTTTGAACTGAGTGAGCCTTGGATCAATGGGGTGCCAATTATCAGCTTTAATCATGGTAAAACTAGATTGGAAAATAGGTCTTAGACTCGAGGTCAACTTGGGGACTTTTACTTCCTTGCCCAGGAGCTCTGGTAGTGTAATGGTTAAGGCACTTTGCTAATCAGAAGGTCAGCTGTTGGAACCCACTAGCCAATCTGGTAGAAAGATGAGGCAGTCTGCTTCCATAAAGATTTATAGCCTTGGAAACCCTATGGGGGCAATTCTACTCTGTCCTATAGGGTCAAGAAGCTTGGGCAATCTATTTCCGTAGTGATACTGCCTCAGAAACCCAAGGAGGGGTTGCTATGAGACTGGTCCGACTTGACAGCACGTAACAACAACAACGAGTCAGAATCGTGTTTTGTTTTTGTTTTTTGTCAGATAACAGGGAAGAGCCAACTTGTTTTATAAGATTGAGAAGCAGAAACAGAGATTATCAATATTTATGGAGCTACCATAGACAGGCCATGCCCAGGCTGCTTCCCATGGAGATGGGGAGGGTAAGGCCAGCTTGCTGTTCTCTGAACGTAGGCTGTTCATAGGAGCAGGGCCAGAGTGTTCAGCGGGCTCCTTGCTTCTGAGGAACCATGCCCCATTGGCAGCACGACTTGGTAGTGTTGGCCAGTCATGTGCATAAAGGGTCTGGCAGAGAGTTGACACCCAGTACATGGGAGCTGTTAATAAAACAAGTCGTCTGCTCTGTCATCTCACCCCTTTTCCCCAGGACTCGGCTCCTCTAAGGCAGGAGCTGTGAGGAACAAAGCTGCTTCCAGGTACATCCTGTGAAACTCCAAAAAGCTAGTTATTTTACCATCAGAAGGGAATCTGTTAATACCGTCATTGGCAGAAAGCAGCTCATTATCAGGAGTGGCATTAGTGCTGTCACGCCACCTCTTGATTTTGACTGCCAACTGCTTGTATCTATCAGAAATGGTTTTTGGAAAAATGTACAATTTGCAAAACAAGTTAGTCTTTTATTTGTTATTTTTAAAGTTTATTTGTCATGTTGGTCCCTTAGATATCAGCTTTTAAAACAGTAAAAACAAACAGAACACTCTTAAACTGGAGAACATTATTAATAGGACATCAACCTCAACCTTGCAAAATAGCAGTTGAGAATGCAACTTATAAATTACTCACTGCCGTCAAGTTGATCCCGATTCACAGCGACCCCTCCCTGGGTTTCCAGGGCAATATCTCTACAGAAGTAGATTGCCCAATCTTCCTTCCAAGGAGTGGCTGGTGAGTTTGAACCACCACCCTTCTGGTTAGCAGTCAAATGCCTTAGGCACTATACCACCAGAGCTCCCAATTTATAAATTAAATCATCATTTTTTTTTTTTTTCCACAATTCATAAGCTTGAGTAGATAGGATGATGTATGCAACAGGAAAGAAACGTCCTGGGTGGGCCTAAGGAATGACCCTCAGTACATGTTGGTGTTTAGCCCAGAAAATGAGGCTTCTGGCTGCCTCTTGAGTCTGGCTGGCTCCTGCTAGTCTACAGCCTCACTTTCCACACAGTTTTTTGGCTGCAGAAGGAGCTTCTTCTTCTGTAGTACAGAGTAGAAGATTTGGTGGGAACAATCTGTTGCTTGAAGGCTTTAAAATTTTTTTCTGGTTTCTTGATGGTCATGGATGCCAGACATTAGAAGTTTGAATGAGGAAAGTGTTGTGCAAATCACAATATTTTTGTTTATTTGTTTGCACAGTGCTGTATTGTATATTTCCTTAGTGACGTCCTCCGTATCTTCTGTGAGTCTCACGATCACCTGAGAGGTGGTGGGTGAGGCTGCGTGTTGTTACTCACCTGTCAGAGAAACATAGGTGTGGAAAGTCTCAGTATCCTGCCTCTGGTCCCAGATAGTGGCAACTCTTCTGATTCCTTGTCTTTTGTCTTTTCAGATTTGTCCCTTTAGAACAAATTAATAGGATAATTAAATGCATGTGAATTTTAGAATAGGCCCATGGTATGAGTAACCATTAAAAAAGAAAACAAAAAACTCACTGCCATCGAGTCAGATCTGACTCATAGCAATCCCTCCTTGGGTGTCTGAGGCAGTATCACTATGGAAGTAGATTGCCCAATGTTCCTTCCAAGGAGTGGCTGGTGGGTTTGAACTGCTAGCCCTCTGGTTAGCAGTCAAATGCCTTAGGTACTATACCACCAGACTTCCTTAAGTAACCATGCAGAAGTGTAAAACTTCAGACGTTGCACATGTTTGAAAGCTCACAAACTGGTCTAAGCATAAGGGAAATTTATTAGTTCATGTAACTGAAAAGTTCTAGGGCAGATCCCTGCTTCAGGCATGGCTTGATCCAGAGGCTCCAGTGACATACTTACAATATAGTTTCTCTTTCTCCATGTCTCAGTTCTGCCCTCTCTTTGCTCCACATAGCCAGGTTCTCCCCTCATGGGTGCCATTAACCCCAGACTCACATCCCCACAACATTAAGCCTCATGGAAAGAGGCTGTCTTCCTTTTAGCTCCTGCATGAGTCTAGAATTCACTCTGATTGGATCAGTCTGGGAAACTGCCCATCTCTGATCTGGAAACTAACCATGAGATTGCATTAGCTGATTGGCTAGGCCTGGAACATGATCTCCCTGAACCATTCTCTGTGGTTGGAGAGACTCACTGCGTTGATTGGTCAGCCCTAGTCATATGGGAATCCCACCCAAGTCCCATTGAATGAGAAAGGACATGTTAGGCCTCAGTATTGGTATGCTTTACCAATAAACCTCAGAAGTACATCATAAATGTCCATCTAGTGCATTCCCAGTTGGATGGGGAGTACTATAACCTAGAGCAACCCTCTCAGAGTGTGGTCCACAGTGGTGCCAGTCTGAACTGTTGTTAATCTGTCGATGAGAAGATTACACTAGAATGTACATCAACTCCAGCACTAAACACACTGTTTAGTTGAGCTGACTTTTTTTTTTTTTCCCCCAGCAAGGCTTTTTGAAGAAGGAAGCAATGCATTCTTTACATTCTGATGTAAGCTCCTTATCTATCCAGGACCAGCCATCTGAGTAGCATTGACCTAGAGCAGGCCCTTCTAATAGACAAAAAGAAGCTGTTGACATTCAAACTCTTTGCATGAAGGGAAACAACCAAACACGAGCAGAACAGATTTGGGTAGAAGGAGGATGGGAAGGAGACACTTAATACTGTGTTTAGTAACATAATTTAACCTAGCATCTTTTCTTTGTTTTTTGAATTTTTTGTTTTTGCACAGTTGCTTAAAAATTAATATTGTGAATCAAACATGAGGTAGAAAATAGGCATATTGTGCTGGTGCCAAGCTGCCTGTTTAATGAATCCACAGGAATTGGGGACAGTGTTCAGTGAAAATCAGTGGGTGTATTGTAATGCAGAATACTTCCCAAGTGGCTCCTTTCCCTTGAGTATGCCTTCTTCTCACAAGACCTTGAAGTTCTGTTTTCCAGAGAAGAACTCAGGAGAGGAAGCTGGTTTAATTTTGCAAAGGCTCTTTGAAAAAGTTCTCTATAGATTCTTCTACCTCAAGCTCACAGCTGGATGATACACAGTTAAGGGACAGGAGATTATTCTCGTAGCTGTCCACTCAGCAAATATTTATTAGGGATCTCCTGTGTGCTGGGGGATTAAAGACAAATAGGACACGGTCCTGACCTAAACCAAAAGCCAAACCCACTGCCACTGAGTCGATTCTGACACTTAATGACCCTATAAGACAGAGTAGAACTGCCCCATAGGATTTCCAAGGCGGTAAATCTTTACAGAATCAGACTGCTTCGTCTTTCTCTCATGGAATGGCTGGTGGATTCAAACTGGGCTGGTTAGCAGCCCCATGCTTTAACCACAGCACCACCAGAGCTCGCTAGAGGAGCTAAAGGTTAGGGAGGGGTAAGGAGAGGACACAGTTCACAATAGGAGCAGCCACCATGAATGTTGAGTGCCAAGTATTTGTTGAGCATTTTCTATTGCCAATCCTTGTGACATATGAAATCGGATTTATTAATCCCATTTTACAGATAAAGAAACTGAGATATAGGTTATTTGGCCAAGATCAACAACTAGTAAATTTTAAAGCAGAGATTCAGACCCAGGTCTGCCCAAGGATAACAGCTCATCCCCAAAGCTCACCCACTCTCCTCCTTAAACCATACCAACCACAGGCAATCAGTCCAGTAGAACTGACTGGGGAGAAGAGAAGAGGAAGGGCCTAGCTGCTTTCCCTTCTGTTAGAGTTACTTCTCTTGCTTCCCAGCTTTCTACAATGAATAAGGTCCCAACAACAATGCCTCTGATGGCATAAGGGTCAGTCTTTGGAAGTCCAGTACAGCTTTGATGGGCCATTCTTACTTCTGTTAGACATCATCCTTTCCTGGCCTGAAGCCTTCTCAGCTGGATAGGATTCCCTCCAAGTTTGTGCAGGTGAGTGTTTACAACAATGTGCAAATTCCTGCATTAGTCAGCTTGATGTTGAGAGGCCATCCCAGTGTTGGTGGTGATTTGGCTGCTTAAGCCATGCTGTTTTCTTGCTTGGGAAAAAGGCCAGGGTCAGCAATTGGAGGAAATCTATAAATCTACCTTAATGCACCTTAATAGTGCTGGGATTGGTTTCCTTGCTGAGTTCTTTGATTTTGGTCCTGTCCTAACTGCTTGTCAGGGCTTCTCTCTTCCATCACAACATTCATTCAACATGTTTGGGATGGAGATTGGATGTGCATAGGTGGGGATGGTGAGGTATGCACATGGATAATTAAATGCATGTGGAATAAGTTACTCAATTAAGCAAACTGGAGCATGTTGGTCCCCCTTCCCCTTTGTTTGGCTCCAGTGTCACATGATGGAACTTGGATCTACAAAGGAAAAGAATGCCAATGTGGGTGTAGAATGTAAAATTGTCACTTAATGTTTTCTGTTGCTACTTTTGAGCAGACACAGCTCAAATTTTCTTTCACATTGTTTTCTTATCACAGGATATCAGAGTCCAACTCTGCAAGGATTACATTTCTTTTTAATTGTGGTAAAATATATATAACAACATACCTGCCCTTTTAACCATTTTTAAGTGTATAGTTCAGTGACACTAATTATAGTCACCATGTTGTGCAACCATCACCACTATTCATTTCTGTATGTTTTAATCCTTCTAAAAAGAAATTCAATACCCCTTAAGTAATAGCTCCCATTCCCTCCTCCCTCATTCCCTGTTGTTGTTAGGTGCTGTTGAGTTGTTTACGACTCATAGCGACCCCATACACAGCAGAACGGAACACTGCCCGATCCTGCACTGCTCCATGATCCTTGCTATACTTGAGCCCATCATCATCGCCACTGTGTCAGTCCATCTCATTGAAGGCCTTCCCCTCTTTTGTTGACCTTCCAACTTAACAAGCATGACATCCTTCTCCAGGGAATGGTCCCTTCTGACAATATAACCAAAGTAGGTGAGATGAAGTCTGGCCATTCTCGCTTCCAAGGAGCATTTCGGCTGCACTTCCTCCAAGACAGATCTGTTAGTTCTTTTAGCAGTCCATGGTACTTTCAGCATTCTTCGTCAGCACCACAGCTGAAAACCATCAACCCTTCTTTGGTCTTCCTTATTTATTGCCCACCTCTCACATGCATACAAGGTGATTGAAAATATCATGCCTTGTGTCAGGTGCACCTTAGTCCTCAAGAGACATCCTTGCTCCTAAGCACTTGAAAGAGTTCCTTCATGGCTGACCTGCCCAGTGTTACACGTCATCTAATGTCCTGACTGCTGCTTCCATTGGCATCGATTGTTGAACCAAGCAATGTGAATTCTTTGACAACTTCTATCTTTTCTCCATTTGTCGTGATGCTGCTTATTGGTCCAGTTGTGAGGATTTTTGTTTTCTTTATATTGAGATGTAATCCATACTGCAGACTGTA
>NW_006921617.1:9605019-9608176 GCF_000298275.1 Orycteropus afer afer
CACCAAGCTCTGGGAGCTCTGGTAGCATAGTGCCTAAGGCACTTGACTGCTAACCAGAAGGCTGGCAGCTCAAACCCACCAGCCTCTCCTCGGAAGGAAGGTTGGGCAATCTACTTCTGCAGTGATACCGCCTTGGAAACCCAAGGAGGGGTCGCTATGAGTTGGGGCCGACTCGACGGCAAACAACGACAACAACAGCTGGTGGCACAGTGCCTAAGGCATTTGACTGCTAACCAGAAGTTGACGGTTCAAACCCACCAGCCCCTCTGTGGAAGGAAGACTGGGCAATCTACTTCCGTAAAGATTTACTACCTCGGAAACCCAATGGGGGTTGCTGTGAGTCAGGATCAACTTGATGGCAGTGGGTTTGGTTTTTTTGGTGTGGAGATACACTCACACACACACACACACATGTGTATATTTGTTGTCTTTGATTTTGACTATGTTCTTTTTGCCAAGGGCTGATAAAGAGTAACTGGTCAATTGTAGAATAACTGTCTCTAAAGCCTACTAGCTTCTGAGTAGAAAAATGGCATGAGAAACTCAGATTTTAAATTTGTTAAGCAGGAGTAAAGAGAGCCCTTTAAAAATGGCATGGGGTTGACTTAGAGTTATCTATTTTATATCATACAAGTTTTATTACTGGAGTAAACAAAACAAAAACCATGAAATCAATTGCCATCGAGTTGGTTCCAACTCCTGGTAGTGCCTTGTGTGTGTCAGAGTAGAACTGTCCTCCTTAGGGTTTTCAATAGCTGCTTTTTTGGAAGAAGATCATCAGGGCTTTCTTCCAAGACACCTCTGGGTGGACTCAAACCTCCAACCTTTTAGTTAGCAGCTAAACATGTTAATTGTTTGCACCGCTCAGGAACTCCCTCTGGAGTAAGCAGATTGGCAATATTTGAAACACACCAGTCATATTAGACTGTGGACAGTTGTAGGTTCAGTATATTTTCACTACGTCTATCATATAATTTGGACATTGTAACATCAAGGCTAAGAGCGTGGGCTTTGCAATTAGAAAAGCCTGTATCGGCATCCTGGTCCTGTCGTTTAATTAACTGTGAGCAAGTTGCTCAACCTCTCTAAGCCTCTGTTTTCTTGTCAATAAAATTAGGTTAATAGCATAGTTGTTGGAAGGTTTAAGGTAATGCAAATAAAATAATTGGCCCTGTGCTTAACACATTGTAGGTAATCATAAATGTTAGTTAGCCATTATTGGTGAACTTTCACATCAGTTCTACCTGGGTAGATAAATCTTTTTCCAAAATCTGATCAAAGTAGGACCTATGGGCCCATAGTTAAGGAAATTGAGAAAATTAAGCCTCATCGCAGTCTTCTTAGCTATAGAATTCTGTAATCTCAGTGCCAGATCTGATCTCATTACTAGTTGTATAGTCAAGAGGTAAAAATCCAATTTAAATAAGTTTTTAATTTGATAGAATCTAGTTCATCTTTTCATATTTACTTCATGTGTCACATGATTAATCTGGTCAAGATTTTTTTTGCTACCTTCTCAAACCACGAACTCAAAGGCTAAGACCCAAGTTTCCCAAACATGGCCATAACAGATAAACCTATCAAATAATTTAAATAAATAATCTCCTTAGTAACCTTAAAACATGTAAAAAAGAATTCAGAATATAAAAATTTAAGAGGAATAAAAAGAAACAACGATACGTGAAAAGTAAAAGGATTAAACTATAATTTTAAAAGGGAAAACAATTTGAACTTTCAATGAAAGATAAAGTAAAAATATAAGACATTAAATAGATAAAAAATGTAAAGCAAAAACTGAAGAAGAAATAAAACAGAACAAGTTAGAAAAAAATATTAAAACAAGGCAGAGCTATAAAGTTTTAAAGGTTCTTAAAGGAAGATTAAAATATATTCTCCAAAAAGATAAAGAATAATTACATCTGAATGTAGGTGATCACTGTACTCTTAAATTGGGTCCTCTGAGGTAGAATGGCTTACCCGGTTCAGAGTCCTCAGCAGAGGCAGCTGAAGGTATGACTAATAGTACTCTTGTTAGCAGTCTTCTGCAGTGCTCCTGGGCACTGAGCAGAGCCTTTACTTCTACTAGTTAGGTCATCCCTCACAACTGGTCTAGGTTATAGGCATTTTTTTCCCCATACTAGTCAGGAAACAAAAGTTTCAGTAAGTAAAGAGCCTCACTCTGCTAGTAGATGGTAGAGCTGGAATCTGAACCCCATTCCGATGCCCATACCCATGTTTTTATTCTCGATCTTTTTCTGCTTTCCAGAAAAAAATATAATCATCATCAGTAACAGCAATAACAACAACAAAAACAAACTCACTGTCATCAAATCAATTCTGACTCATAGTGATCCTATAGGACAGTAGAATTGTCCCATAGTTTCCAAGGCTGTTAATCTTTACAGAAGCAGACTGCCACATCTTTCCCCTGTGGAATGGCTGGTGGATTCAACTACCGACCTTTCAGTTAACAACTGAGTGCTTAACCACTGCACCATCAGGGCTCCTTCATCAGTAACAAACACAGTAGCAAAATCCCATACCCCTTCATTCTTCCCCTTCACCTTGTCAAGATTGCCTATCAAATTAGCAAGGACTGCCAGCAATCAGCCTAGTAAAGAACAGTGGATACTCTGTATCTGTATCCACTGGAATGTTCATTAAATTTTTATATCTTGTCCTCTCCATTTTTTTTTTTTTTTTAAACTATAAGCAGCAAGAAGAAACCAAGCTGTACCATCAATGTTGTGCTTGGGAATCTTAGCCAAATATCCAAGTTCATCGCTTGTAAGTTTTGCCTTCTTTATAACTATAGGACATAATTCACTTCTCTGCCACCACATCTTTTGTGATGTGTGCATTTATTGCTATAAATTGGCCTCTGATCACTGCTTTTGCTGTGTCCCAAAGATTTGGGTATGTTTTGTTTTCATTCTCGTTTGATTCAAGGAATTTTTGAATTTCAATTTTGATCTCTTACCCAGTTTTTCTCAAGGAGGGTATTGTTTAGGTTCCATGTGTTTACTCTTTTCCTGTTGATCTTCCTATTGTTGATTTCTAATTTGATAGCATTATGATCTGAGAAGATGGTTTGCAGTATTTTGATGTTTTTAAATTTATTAAGGCTTGCTTTATGGCCTAACATATGGTCTATCAT
>NW_006921617.1:9608705-9609755 GCF_000298275.1 Orycteropus afer afer
AGCATATTGATGGGTTGTGTTTTCTTATCCAGTCTGCAACTCTCCATCTCTTGAGTCTGCCACCATATCATAATGATCTTTTTTCTTTCAGTTTTCAATAACATGCTCCTCATTTCCTTCTGAGCCCTTATCAGAAGTACCCTTAATGTTCATGTTTCTACCAACATTCAGCTTATGATGTGTTCTCTAAGATGACAGAAGCTTTCTCTCCCGTGCTCCTCACTTTGAGCCCTTACTGTCATTGTTGTTAGGTGCTGTCGAGTTGTCTCCGACTCATAGCGACCCCATGCACAACAGAATGAAACACTGCCTGCCCTGTACCAGCTCTACAATCCTTGCTATATTACAGCCCATCATCACTGTCACTGTGTCAGTCCATCTCATTGAGGGCCTTTCCCTCTTTCGTTGACCCTCCATCTTACCAAGCATGACATCCTTCTTCAGGATGGTTCCTTCTGACAACATGACCAAAGTAGGTGAGAAATCTGACCATTCTTGCTTCCAAGGAGCATTACGGCTTCACTTCCTCCAGGACAGATTTGATAGTCTTTTAGCAGTCCATGGTACTTTCAGCATTCTTCTCCAACACTACAACCTGAAAGCATCAACTCTTCTTTGGTCTTCCTTATTCATTGTCCACCTCTCACATGCATATGAGACAATTGAAAATACCATGGCTTGTGTCAGGCACACCTTAGTCCTCAAGGAGACATCTTTGCTCCTTAGCACTTGAAAGAGGTCCTTTGCGGCCGATTTGCCCAGTGCTGTATGTCATCGGATGTCCTGACTGCTGCTTCCATTGGGGTCAGTTGTAGAACCAAGCAATGTGAAGTCTTTGTCAACTTCAATCTTTTCTCCATTTATCATGATGCTGCTTATTGGTTCAGTTGTGAAGATTTTTGTTTTCTTGAGCCCTTACTAGCAAAGTCTTTAATGTCTGTATTTCTACTCGTGGTTTGTTGAAGGCAGTCTAGGCTTTTTTCTATCATGCTTCTCAAAATTCTTCCAGCTGCTACCTGTTACTCAATTTCCAAGCTACTTACACATTTT
>NW_006921617.1:9615890-9618672 GCF_000298275.1 Orycteropus afer afer
GTCAATGACATGAGACAAAGTATATGTGAACTGCTGTATGGAAAGTGAATTTGCTCTGTAAATCTTCACCCAAATAAAAACAAATAAATTAAAAAAAAAATAATAGTAGTTTTAAAATAGACAAAACAAGCAAACTAAAAACCGGAAAAAAGAAAGAAAAAAAAAAAAAGAAAAAAATCAGGGGAGGGGAGGGCAGGGCACCCAGGCCCTGCCTGAGCACACAGACTGGGATGGAGTTCCTGTGGGCCCATAAGGTGGGTGGGAGTGGGGGATGGCCGCACCTCCATTCACCAAGGGGTGTGGGGTATAAGAGTAACAAGGGGAATGTTGCACCTTTTCAGTCATCTAGGTCCGGAGTGTCCTTGGGATTATTGGCAAGCAGAACCTGTTTTTAAGCCCCGGGAATCTCAGAGAGTGCTGTCTTTTTAAATATCCAAAATGGTCAAGCTGCTTGTAAACATTCAAAATGGCGGCACCTTCTGGACAGGCAAAAATCCACAGCTCAGCCTGCCTTTCTCTTCACTGGTGCTTTACATTTTATCCTCCAGCCACCAGAGCAGTCCTCCATGCAGTCCCTGGCTAGCAGGGCTGAATTTTAGGTTAATTCTCAGGTCTTATCACCACTTGGCACTCTCCAAGCTGACTGTGCCGTGCCATCAGGCTTGCACAGGATTGCTGCCAGACTGCAGCGCCATATGTCGCCGTTTTTGGTATTTTCATGAAAATTCTTCTGCTAGTTGGGGTTTAGTCCCCTTCTGTATCCTTCCCTTCTAGGCTCAGATGTCCATGATTATCTTTTGTGTCTGTGTTAATTGGTTCCCCTTTTCTTTGTTGAAGAGGGTCTGTGCAGTCTTTTTCTCTATTCCGCCATCTGACCGTAAGTCCCTCCAGGCCAGCATCTTCAAATCTCTCTTCTTCATCATCACATCACCTCCTCTGTAGGGGTCAAATCTTCTTCAGCCTCCTTGTGACATTTGTGGTTACATTTAGGGCCCACTCCAGAATAATCTCCCCATTTCAAGAATGTTAACATAGTCACATCTGTAAAAGCCCCCTTTCTGCCATATAACGTAACACTCTCAGGTTCTGGGGATTAGGATGTGGGTATCTTTGGGGGCTATTTTTCAGTGTACCACACTCCTAACTTTCACAGCCATCTCTACCACCTGTTCTCTGTGCTATAGCCAGTGTGCTTTTTTTTAAACAGGCAGATTAGATCATGTTACTACCTGCCTTAAAACTCACAGGGGCTCCTACTGGGCTTCAGGAAAAAGTGCTAATTCCTTGATATGACCTGTGTTTCCATCTCCCTCTCCTCCACTTTTCCTTTTCATGTTATGTTCCAGCCATGCTCAATTCTCTCCAGTTCCTTGGAGGAGCTTAAGTCATGTTCTCCTTCTGCCTTTGTATGTTCCTTTTCCTGCAGCTCTTTCCTGCCTTTGGTTTGGCTCCCTCTAGTTCCTCTTCCAGTTCTCATTTAGACTTTGGACTTCACTTCTTCCAAGAAAGCTTCACTACTCTTGCGGGGTCAGGTGCCTTAAAATATCTGTCAAGATGTGTCCTCACTTAGCACAGTGCCTGACAAACAGTAGGTGCCTAATATTTACAGATGAGAATACCCAAGGGAACTTGTGTACCCTAGCAAGAGTAATACTGCATCAAAGAACAGAAATCTGTGTGAAACAGTCTTGCTGAAGAAGATTGATTATATACTTGAATGCCAGGAGTCGTTACAGATCTTTATTTTTAAGCAAAAGTAAGGATTATGTAACTATGAGGTTGAAGATAATGTTTTCATGCTTATTATTCTGTTTTCTTTCAGACAATCCCTGTGTTTCTCACTTTGCATAATGTAGCTGAAGTCATCATCTGTGGGTATCAGAAGTGTTTTCAGAAAGAGGTAAATGATAATACACAATGACTATTTCATCTCCATTGCTTTAAATGTCAAAGATGCACTTGTTTTATGGCCCAAATTGGTGTCTAACTTTTGCTGACACCAGTTGCTGTTTTGACTGCCTGACAGTGGTCACTAATTTCAGGGATCATGGGTTTGACATCCCTTCAGTTTATCAAACATACATGGGAATGCTTTTTAGTGTGAATGGAACTCACCACTTTGAGGAAGTAAGAAGATGTCCCAGGAAGAGGAAGCAGCATGTGTAAAGGACCAGAGATTAGAAGGAACTTGGCAGAAGCTCTGGTGGCGTGGTGCCTAAGGCCTTTAACTGCTAACTCCTCAGAAGGAAAGTTGGGGCAATCTACTTCTGTAGTGATGCTGCCTCAGAAACTCAAGGAGGGGTTGCTATGAATTGGATCTGACTCAGTGACAGTGAGTTTGGTTTTTGGCAGAATCACTTTGGGCTAGTGTGGGTGGAGCTTTATAAGAGGAAGGGAGGGGCTTAGGATGAGACTGGAGATAGGGGCATGGGCCTTTAGGCTGAAGTGTGGAATTAGGCATTTATGCTGAGTGCAGTGGGGAGCCCACAGTCAGATTTTAAACCCCAGAGAGAGACTGACCAGATTCAAGAGCTCATCCAGCTGCTTGTGCACAAGAGAGGGTTGCAGGAGGGTAAGAGAGACTCTGTGGTGACTCCATTAAGTCTATCGCAGACTTTAGACCAAATCTAGGCGGGGCTGGAGTAACATTGTCTGTACTCTTCTTTATGCTACCACTTAAACTGGCACTTTTCTCTGACATTTTACATATCACACCATCTTGCTATTTCCATATTATATCATCGGCTTTCTCCCCTGCCCACACACATTTTTTTTTTTTTTT
>NW_006921617.1:9620927-9622566 GCF_000298275.1 Orycteropus afer afer
GAAGTGGTGATAGCGGGCATCCTTGTCTAGTTCCTGTTCTCAAGAGGAATGGTTTCAGTCTCTCTCCATTGAGGGTAATATTGGCTGTGGGTTTTGCATAAATGCCTTTTATTATGTTGAGGAATGTCCCTTCTATTCCTATTTTGCTGAGCCACACACATTTTAATGTATCTGAAATGGAGGTGCTGTTACAAGCAACAATGTGTCCTGATTTAATTTTTTCATTTCCTAATAGTACCTAAAATAATAGAAAATCCTAAATGATCAGTACCATCTTAGGCTTGATGAAATATAGTATCATTACCCTGTGTTTTCCACACCACTCCTCTGAATCCTCTAATGGCAGGACCATGAGCTTGGTCCCTCTGTAGCCTCAGGGCTCAGCCCTCAGAACTCCTGCCCAGCTAGGTGTTCATTAGCTAGTTACTGCGGTTTTCAGGCTCCCAGAAACTGACTCATGCCACTCAGGTTCCAAAAAGGTTTCTTATTCATGACATTTATATGAATTATGAATTTAAAAATATAGTTTTACTTGGTTGAGAGATAAAATTCAAGCATCTCGACAGAGTATTACGTGCCGATGGACAAGTCTAGTCAGGAAACCACACTGTGGAGCAGATACACTATGGTGAGGGTAGGGCACAGAGTTGGTGACTCTTCAAGTGATATTTCTGCCAGGTAGAGACCTTCCTGCCCTGTAGAGACTAGGGACCAGACTTCCAGGGTGGGAGGACCTTTCCTTGGAAATAATTGGACAAACATTAAAATATTTTGATCTTCAAAATCACATCATCACTAACATAAAACAACATCATTTCTTATCAGGGAAAATAAGAAAACAATTGAGTAAGTAACAGATATTTTTTTTGTTATAGCATTTCTTCCGTTGTTGTTGTTAGGTACTGTTGAGTCCTTTCTGACTCATGGTGACTCAGTACACAACTGAAGGAAACGCTGCCCAGTCCTGTGCCATCCCCTAGTTATTGCTGTGGTTGAGCCCATTGTAGCCACTGTGTCATTCCATCTCCTTGAAGGTCTTCCTCTTTTTTGCTGACCCTCTGTTTCACCAAGCATAATGTCATTTTCCAGGGACTGGTCTGTCCTGATGTCTAAAGCATGGGAGACAAAACTTTCACCATCCTCCCTTCTAAGGAGCATCATAGCTGTACTTCTTCCAAGACAGATTTGTTCATTCTTTTGGAAATCCATGGTATTTTCAGTATTCTTCACAAACACAATTCAAATGCATCAATTCTCTGCAGTGTTCCTTAGTCATTGTGCAGCTTTCACATGGGTTTGAAACTATTGAAAATACCATGGCTTGGGTCAGGTGCACTTTAGTGTTCAAAGTGATCCATGCCCTACAACACTTTAAAAAGTCTTTGCAGCAATTTACCCAGTGCAACACATAGTCTGATTTCTTGACTGCTGCTTCCATATGTGTTGATTGTTGTTGTTGTTGTTGTTAAGTGCCGTCGAGTCGTTTCCGACTCATAGCGACCCCATGCACAGCAGAACGAAACACCGCCTGATCCTGCGTCAGCCCCACAATCCCTGCTATACTTGAGCCCATCATTGCGGCCACCATATCAATCCATCTCGTTGAAGGCCTCCCCCTCTTTCGCTGACCCTCCACCCT
>NW_006921617.1:9623166-9632453 GCF_000298275.1 Orycteropus afer afer
CATATCTCAGGTTGTTAATGATTCTTCCTCCAATCCTGATACCATGTTTTTCTTCATATAGTCCAGCTTCTCGGATTATTTGCTCAGCAAATAATGGTGTTGATTGTGGATCCAAGTAAAATGAAATCCCTGACAACTTCAGTCTTTTCTCTATTTATCATGATATTGTTTATTGACCCAGTTGTGAGGATTTTTGTTTTCTTTATGTTGAGGTGTAATTCATTCTGAAGACTGCCATTGATCTTCATTAGTAAGTACTTCAAGTCCTCTTCACTTTCAACAAGCAAGGTTGTGTTATCTACAAATATAGGTTGTTAATGAAATCTTCCTCTAATCCTGACGCTGCATTCTTCATATAGTCCAACTTCTCGGATTATTTGCTCAGTTTACTGATTGATTAAGTATAGTGAAAAGATACAACCCCGACACCTACCATCCCTGATTTTAAACCATGAAATATCCCCTGTTTTGTTCGAATGACCACCTCTTGGTCTATGTTCCTCATGGCCCAATTAAGTGTTCTGGAATTCTCATTCTTCTCGGTGTTATTCATAATTTGTTATGATCCACACAGTTGAATGGCTTTGCATAGTCAATAAAACACAAGTAAACATCTTTCTGGTATTGTTTGCTTTCAGCCAAGATCTATCTGACATCAGCAATGATATACTTAGTTTCACACCCTCTTCTGAATCTGCCTTGAATTTCTGGCAGTTCTTTGTCAATATATTATTGCAACCTTTTTAAAATTATCTTTAGCAAAATTTTGTGTGTGATATTAACAATATTGTTTAAAGTTTTCTGCATTCTCTTGGATCATCTTTCTTTGGAATGGGCACAAATATGGATCTCTTCTAATCAGTTGGCCAGATAGCTGCCTTCCAGATTTCTTGGCATAAATGAATGAGAGCTTTCAGTGATGCATCCATTTATTGAAACATCTCAGTGGGTATTTTGTCAGTTCCTGGAGTCTTGTTTTTTGCCAGTTCCTTCAGTGCTTCTTAGACTTCTTCCTTCATGCTACCTTCTGAAATGGTTGAAAGTCAACTAATACTTTTTGATCCAGTGACTGTATATTCCTTCCTTCCTTCCATCTTTTTTTTTTGTTGTTGTTACTTGCAATTTTTTTTTTTAATTTTTATTGTGATTTGGGTGAAAGTTTATAGCACAAATTCACTTTCCATACAACAGCTCACATACACTTTGTCTCACAGCATCGACTACAATATCTCACAATGCAACAACTCCCCTTCCACTTCCTGCCCATAGTTATGTCTTCACTGTGTCCTGCCCTCGCATGCACTCCTGTCCCCTGAGCTGTCTCCCTGTGCATACACAGCCCTTCTATTCTCTCATGACTGATCTCTGCAAGAGATAATAATATCTGTTGTTGTTGTCAGGTGCTGTCAAGTTGTTTCTTACTCATAGTGACCCTATGCACAGCAGAATGAAACAGTGCCCAGTCTTGTGCCAGCCTCGTGATCCTTGCTATACCTGAGCCCATCGTTGCAGCCACTGTCTATCCATCTTGTTGAGGGCCTTCCCCTTCTTCGTTGACCTCCACTTTACCAAGCATGATATCCTTCTCCAGGGAATGGGTCCTTCTGACAACATGACCAAGGTAGGCAAGATGAAGTCTGGCCGTTCTTGCTTCCAAGGAGTGTTCTGACTGCACTTCGTCCAGGACAGATTGTTAGTCCTTTTAGCAGACCATGGTACTCTTAGCATTCTTCTCCAACACTACAGCTCAAAAGCATCAACTCTTCTTCCGTCTTCCTTATGCATTGTTCAGCTCTCACATGTGTAAGAGGCAATTGAAACTACCATGACTTGGGTTAGGTGCACCTTAGTCTTCAAGGAGACATCTTTGCTCTTCATCACTTGAAAGAGGTCTTTTGCAGCAGATTTACCCAATGCAATACGTCATCTGATGTCTTAACTTCTGCTTCCATTGGTGTTGATTGTAGAACCAAATAATATGAAATCCTTTACAACTTCAATCTTTTCTCCATCCACCATGAAGCTGTTTATTGGACCAGTTGTGAGGATTTTTGTTTTCTTTATATTGAGGTATAATCCATACTGCAGACTGTAGTCTTTGATCTTCATCAGTAAGTGCTACAAGTCATCCTCCCTTTCAGAAAGCAAAGTTGTGTCATCTGCGCATTGCAGGTTGTTAATGAGTCTTCCTCCAATCCTGATGCCAAGTTCTTCTTCATATAATCCAGCTTCTCAGGTTATTTGCTTAGCATACAGATTGAATAAATATGGTGAAAGGATACAACCTTGATGTACTCCCTTCTTGATTTTGACAATGCGGTATCCCCTAGTTCTGTTCAAATGACAGCTTCTTGATCTATGTACAGGTTCCTCATGAGTACAATCAAGTGTTCTGGAATTCCCATTCTTCTCAGTGTTATCCATAATTCCTTAATAATCCACACAATTGAATGCTTTTGCATAGTCAATAAAACATAAATAAACGTCTTTCTCATATTCTTTACTTTGAGCCAAGATCCATCTGACACCAGCAATGACATCCCTCATCCCATGTCCTCTTCTGAATCCAGCTTGCATTTCTGGAACTTCTCTGTCAGTATAATGCTGCAACCATTTTTGAATTATCTTCAGTAAGATTTTATTTGCATGTGATATTAATGATACCAAAGCAAAACCAAACTAATTCACTGCCCTTGAGTCGGATCTGACTCATAGCGACCCCTCCTTGGGTTTTCAAGGCAGTATCACTATGGAAGTAGATCGCCCAACCTTACTTCTGTGGAGTGGCTGGTGGGTTTGAACCACCAGCCTTCTGGTTAGCAGTCAAGTGCCTTAGGCACTATGCTACCAGAGCTCCTGATATTAATGATATTGTTCGATAATTTCCACATTCTGTGGGATCACTTTTCTTTAGAATAGGTACAAATGTGTATCTCTTCAGTCAGTTGGTCAGGTAGCTGTCTTCCAAATCTCTTGGCATAACTGAGTGAGTGCCTGCAGTGGGGCATTTGTTTGTTGAAACATCTCAATGGTTATTCCATCAGTTCCTGGAGGCTTGTTCTTCACCAATTCCTTCAGTGCAACTTTGACTTCTTCCTTTAATACCACTGGTTCTTGATCATATGCCATCTCCTGAAATGGATGAACATTGACCAATTCTTTTTCGTTCAGTGACTCTGTATATTCCTTCTATCTTCTTTTGATGCTTCCTGCATCATTCAGTATTTTGACCATAGAATCTTTCAGTGTTGCAACTCGAGGTTTAAATTTTTTCTTCAGTTCTTTCAGCTTGAGAAATGCTGATCATATTCTTCTCTTTTGATTTTCTAACTCCAAGTCTTTGCACATTTCATTATAGTAATTGGCTTTGTCTTCTTGAGCTGCTCTTTGAAATCTTCTGTTCAGCTCTTTTATCTTGTCATTTCTTCCATTTGCTTTAGCTATTCTCTGCTCAAGGGCAAGTTTCAGAATCTCTTCTGACATCCATTTTGGTCTTTTCTTCCTTTCTTGTCTTAATGATGCCTTGCTTTCTTCATGGATGATGTTCTTGATGGCATCCCACAATCCTCTGGTTTTTGGTCATTGGTGTTCAATATATCAAATCTATTCTTTAAATGGTCTCTAAATTCAGGGGACATATATTCAACGTCATATTTGGCTCTTGTGGACTTGTTTTGATTGTCTTCAATTTCAACTTGAACGTGCATATGACCAGTTGGTAGTCTGTTCCACAATAAGCTCCTGGCCTTGTTTTGGCCAAAGATATTGAACTTCTCCATCGCTTTGTGTCACAGATGTAGTCAATCTGATTCCTGTGTACTGCATCTGGTGAAGTCCATGTTATAGCCGCCATTTGTATTGTTGAAAAAAGCTGTTTGTAATGAATAAGTCATTGGTCTTGCAAAATTCTATTATGCTATCTCTAGCATTATTTCTGTCACCAAAGTCATATTTCCAACTGCTGGTAACTCTTCTTTGTTTCCAACTTTTGAATTCCTGTCACCAGTGATGATGAACTTGATTGCATATTCTGTCAATTTCAGACTGCAGAAGTTGGTAGAAATCTTAAATTTGCTCATCTTTGGTTTTGGTGGTTGGTGCGTAAATTTGAATAATAGTAGTATTAACAGGTCTTCCTTGTAGGCATATGGATATTTTCCTATCACTGACAGCATTGTACTTCAGGCCAGATCTTGAAACATTCTTTGTGATGATGAATGGCACACCATTCCTCTTCAATTTGTCATTCCTGGCATAGTAGATCATATGGTTGTCTGATTCAAAATGGCCAAAACCAGTCCATTTCAGCTCACAAATGCCTAGGATATTAATCTTTATGCATTCCATTTAATCTCTGACAACTTCCAATTTTCCTAGATTCATACTTCATACATTCCATGTTCCAATTATTAATGGATATTTGCATCTGTTTCTGCTCATTTGGAGTCATGCCACGTCAACCAATGGAAGTCCCAAAAGCTTTACTCTATTCATATTGTTAAGGTTGTTTCTACTCTGAGGAGTCACCTCTTCCCCAATCAAATTTTGAGTGCCTTCTGACTGGATGGCCTCCTCTTCTGGCAGTATATTAGACAGTGTTTCAGGGCTATTGGTAAGGTTTTCCAGTAATATATCAGACAGTGTTGCACTGCTATTCATAAGGTTTTCACTGGCCAATTCTTTGAGAAGTGGATGGCCTCTTCCTTCTTTCAAGTCTGTCTTGGCCCAGAAGCTCCACGGAAACCTGTCCACCATGGGTAACTGTGTTAGATTGGGTTCTCTAGAGAAACACAAAAATCAACAAAGCGTATATGTATGTATGTGTATATATATATATATGTTGTGGTTGTTGTTATGTGCCGTCGAGTCGGCCCCGACTCATAGCAACCCCTCCTTGGGTTTCCGAGGCAGTATCACTACGGAAGTAGGATTGCCCAACCTTCCTTCCAAGGAGTGGCTGGTGGGTTTGAACCGCCAGCCTTCTGGTTAGCAGTCAAGTGCTTTAGCCACTATGCTACCAGAGCTCCTATATATGAACTTCCCGGCTTCTATACGTTTGTGAGCCATTTTCCTAAGATAAATTTCTCTCTCTCTCTCTCTCTTTCTATATAGAAATATAGAAAGAGAGAGAGAGAGAGAGAGAAATTTATCTTAGGAAAATGGCTCACAAACGTATAGAAGCCGGGAAGTTCAAAGTCCCGGGAGGAAACTTTGGGCTGGTGGCAGCCTTAGCTTCCGCAAGCGCAGGGGGCCGAGAAATTCAAGGCTGGCAGGCAGTACACTGGTTGTTGACTCCAACAAAGACGAATCCAAGATCTCCGGGCCGAGCGGTGGGCTGCTCACTGATGGAAGTTTGTAGTCCGCACGCTAGGGTTCCAATTCCTCAAAGAATGTGTCTCTTCCCAGGAAGTCCCTGGATATCTTGGAAGCAGGCCACACCCCTAGGGAAACTCCCCTGGGGCAGATTGGCCACTCAGAACACAGTCATCTGATCCCATCATGGGATCAACCACACAGAACTGGGGTCCAGCCAAGTTGACACACAGCTCCAACTATCACAGTAACCCTGCTGGCATTTGGCAACATGGTGGGATAGCCTCCAGCCTCACAGCAAGATGTAAGCCACCACAGGATGACAAACTGACAGACAAGTTTGTCTCCCTCAGTTGTTCCTAACCCTTCTCCACCTGCCTACCTAGGGCAACGGCCTTAAAATAGAGCTGCCCCCAAGTGAAGAGCAGCCTCTGAGCCCCAGTCCTGCCTACCTCAGGCCCTGGCCTTAATAAATAGCCACCCCCAAGCGAAAAATAGCCCCCAGTCCTGGGCCCACCTACCTCAGGCCCTGGCCTTGATAGCGAGCCACACACAAGTGAAAAGCAGCTCCTAGCCCTGGAGTGTACCTACCTAATGTAAATGTTCAGCTCGTATACCTGTCTTTTGTTTGGCTGAAGCCACAGGAGTAGGTTCAATTCCAGACCTGAGAGGCAGTTAGGGGCCATAGTCTCAGTGGTTCCATTAGGCTCTGTCAGACCAGCAAACTTGGTCTCTTTTTTGCCAAATAATTTTGTGTTTTGTTCCACATTGTTTTCCTACTCTATCCAAGATTTCCTACATAGAACCCCCACCAAGAGGTTGACAGTAGGTAGCTGGGTACCATCTAGTTCTTTTGGCCTCATTGTTGTATAGGCTGAGGATTGCATGGTGTATCAGTCGCTAGGACTAGTTGTTTCCATGAATTTTGGTTTTCTTCATTCTTTGCTCTGGACGAGGAGAGACCCATCGTTGCATCTAAATGGCTGCTTGTGATCTTTTAAGATCCCAGTCGTTGCTTGCCAAAGCAGGATGTGGAACAATGTTTTTGTGTAGTATGTTATGCCAATTGAGCTTGATGTTCCCTGTGACTATGGTTCCGAGCCCACAGGTCCAACTACTCGCTCCCTCTGGGTAGCTTCCTTCCATCTTCATTTGATGCTTCCTGCATCATTCAGTATTTTGCCTATAGGAACTTTCAATATTGCAGCTCACGGCTTGAATTTTTTCTTCTAGTTCTTTCAGCTTGAGAATCTGAGCATCTTACTCTCTTCTGCTTTTTTTAATTCCAGCTCTTTGTCCGTTTCATTATATTTTCCATTGTCTTCTCAAGATGCCCTTTGAAATCTTCTGTTGAGCTCTTTTATTTAATCATTTCTTCCATTCACTTTAGCTACTCTCCATTCAGGAGCAAGTTTCAGAGTCTCTTCTGACATCCATTTTGGTTTTTTCTTCCTTTCCTGTCTTTTTAATGACTGTTTGTTTGCTTTCTTCATATATGATGTTCTTGATGTCATCCCCCAACTCGTCTAGTCTTCAGTCATTAGTGTTCAATGTGTTAAATCTATTTTTGAAGTGGTCCATTTGAAGTGGTCTCTGAATTCAGGTGGGATATGATCAGTGTTTTATTATGGCTCTGGTGGATTTGTTTCAATTTTCTTCAGCTTCAGCTTGAACTTGCATATGAGCAATTGATAGTCTTTTCTACAGTCAACACCTGCTTTGTTCTAATTGAGAATATTGAGTTTCTCCATCACCTCTTTCCACAGATATAGTCAATTTGGTTCCTGTGTATTCCATCTGGTGAGGTCCAGGTATGTGTACAGTCACCATTTATGCTTCTGAAACAAGGTATTTGCAATGAATAAGTCATTGGTCTTAAAGAATTCTATCATGAGGTCTCCAGAGTCCTTTCTTTCGTCAAGGCCATATTTTCCAGCTACTGATGCTGCTTCTTTATTTCCATCTTTTGTATCCCAATCACCAGTAATAATCAGTACATCTTGATTGCGTGTTTGGTCAATTTCAGACTGCAGAAGTTGGTCAAAATCTTAAATTTCTTTATCTTTGGCATGAGTGGTTGATGCTTAAATTTGAATGATAAGAATATTAACTGGTCGTCCTCGTAGAAGGTCTTTCTTCTTCTCATTGACAGCTTTGCATTTTAGGATAGATCTTGAGATGTTCCTTTTGATGACGGATGTGGTGCCATTCCTCTTCAATTTATCATTCTCAGCCTAGTAGACCGTATGATTGTCTGCTTCAGTATGGCCAGTACCAGTCCATTTCAGCTCACTAATGCCTAGGATATCAATCTTTATGCATTCCATTTTATTTTTGACAACTCCCAATTTTCCTGGATTCATGCTTCGTACCTTCCACATTCCTTTTAGTAATGGATGTTTGCAAGTGTTTCTTCTCATTTTGAGTCATTCCCCATCAGCAAATTAAGGCCCCCAAAAGCTTTACTCCACTTGTGTCATTAAGGTTGACTCTACTTTGAGGAGGCAGCTCTTCCCCAGTTGTATTCTGAGTGCCTTCCAACCTGAGGGGCTCATCTTCCAGCACTGTATCAGACAGTGTTTCAGGGAAATTCGTAAAGTTTTCCAGTAATATATCAGATAGTGTTTCACTGTTATTCATAAGGTTTTCAGTGGCCAATTTTTTGAGAAGTGGATGACTTCTTCCTTCCAAGTCTTTCTTAGTCTGGAAGCTCTGCTGAAACCTGTCCACTATGGGTGACCCTGCTGGTATTTGAAATACCAGTGGCATAACTTCCAGTTTGAAAACAACACGCAAGCCAACATAGTACAAGAAGCTGACAGACGAGTAGCGGAAAACACTTAGAATAGTGCCTGGTAAGTGGCCCACAGCAAAAGTTAGCTAAGCCAAAGTAATATTAGCTATTTATTGTTATTTTTTTGCCAGTATGACTTTTGAGGAGTATCCTGATTCATCAGAACCATAAGATATCATGAGGACTTATTACTAGGTTATATTTGTACTCAAGGGCCTGAAAAGGTGAATGCCCCCCATAGGTCTGGGCTCCTTTAGTCAGAAGGAGTTTAAAATAAAATAAAAGAATCTCTCTGTGGAGATGAACTCTTTCAGGCATAGGATTGATTTGTTGCCCAGTAAAGAAAGCCCTGAAACAGTTAATGAGTGAATAGGTATTTATGGAGGAGTTCGGACATCCTTTTTGTCTCTATCCTCGCCATACCTTTTCTTATACCAGACTCTTGAGAGTTCAGTTACATTTAGCTCGAAATGTTTTAGTAAATATCCAGAAAGCCCAAACTCACTGCCTTCGAGTTGGATCTGACTCATAGTGACCCCTCCTTGGGTTTCCAAGGCAGTATCACTACAGAAGTAGATTGCCCCATCTTCCTTCTGAGGAGTGTTTGGTGGGTTTGAACCACCATCCTTCTGGTTAGCAGTCAAATGCCTTTGGTACTATGCCACCAGAGCACCTGTTTTAGTAAATAGTTTAGCATAATGGGAGCAATTACCCAGGTATTTGTTGCCTGTGCTATTATTTCTGTACTTCAAGGATAATTGGTATGTTACCACCAGATGGCAGTAGAGTCAAGGTTGACCTTACTTGGTGGCCTCCACCGAGAGATTAAAGATTCTAAAGATTGAAGCCACGCCTTTGTATACAAATAAAAAAACAAAAAACAAACTCACTGTTGTGGAGTCCATTTAGCTCGGAATGTTTTAGTAAACATCCAAAAAACCCAAACTCACTGCCTTCGTGTTGGATCTGACTCATAGTGACCCCTCCTTGGGTTTCCAAGGCAGTATCACTATGAAAGTAGATTGCCTGAGCTTCCTGCTAAAGAGTGGCTGGGGATTTGAACTGCCAGCCTTCTGGTTAGCAGTCAAATACCTTAGGCATTACACCACCAGAGCTCCCTTGTATATAAATAGAATTTGTTTATTAAAACAATGAAAGCTTTCTTTTGTTGTTGTTGTTA
>NW_006921617.1:9632553-9649687 GCF_000298275.1 Orycteropus afer afer
CAACCTTCCTTCCGAGGAGTGGCTGGTGGGTTTGAACCGCCAGTCTTCTGGTTAGCAGTCAAGTGCTTTAGCCACTATGCTACCAGAGCTCCTAAACACATAAAACATCAGATAACCTTCATAGAAAACCACATCAGTCCCTGATCAACTCTCACATTTATTTTTTTATCATTGTATTGTGATTTGGGTGAAAGTTTACAGAGCAAATTCATCTTCCATACAGCAGTTCACATACACTTTGTCTCATGACATTGACTGCAGTCTCCCATAATGCAACAACTCTCCTCCCACTTCCTCCCCATAGCCACCTCTTCCCTGTGTTCTTCCCTCCCATGCACTCCTGCCCTGCCTTCCCCCCAGCGGTCTCCCTGTACATACACAGCCGTTCTATTCTCCCATGATCGATCTCGCCAAGGAGTGTTCAGCTCATATGCCTGTCTTTTGTTTGGCTGGAAGCCACAGGAGTGGGTTCAATTTCAGACCTTGAGGGCAGCTAGGGGCCATAGTCTCAGTGGTTCCACCAGGCTCTATTAGACCAGCAAGTCTGGTCCTTTTTTTTTTTTTTAAAATGATTTTTGTCAACTCCTCACTTTTTAACACTATGTTTATACTTCACACTTTATACGAACTTGGGTGTCCAAATTTAGTTTGCCCTCAACTTGCAAAATAATCCTTCCACAGTGTTTTGTATTAATCTATTACCCTACCTATCTGCTTCCCCTATCAAACATTGTTTTAAAAAACACTGTACTGTTGTTGTTGTTGTTGTTATGTGCCGTCGAGTCAGCCCCGACTCATAGCGACCCCTCCTTGGGTTTCCGAGGCAGTATCACTATGGAAGTAGGATTGCCCAACCTTCCTTCCGAGGAGTGGCTGGTGGGTTTGAACCGCCAGCCTTCTGGTTAGCAGTCAAGTGCTTTAGCCACTATGCTACCAGAGCTCCCTGCTAAATAAATCTTTCTTCTTGAGTGCAGTGGACTAATTCCCTTAAACTGCCTAATCACAAGGAATTGGTGAGGGTAGAATTCAAATTTGAATTTCTTCATTTCAAGGAGCTTTATGTCTCCTCAGTCAATTCTTTAAAAAAAAGGAACTTTTTTTTTCTTTCTCTCTAGGAGATGAATAAAGTGGCCCCTTTCTCGTTGTTCTGTTTCTTTCTTTTTTTTTTTTTTAACATTTTATTGTGGTTTGGGTGAAAGTTTACAGAGTACATTAGTTTCCCATTCAATAATTTACACACATTTTGTTTCACGGCACCAGTTGCCATCTCCTTAGTGTAACAGCACTCTTCCCAGTTTCTCTCTGGCTTCCCCACTGTTTCCATTGCCCTTCTTTCCGAATGCCCCTTCCTACCTCCTGAACTTTGTTTTTGGGCAGATGCTGCCCTTTTGGTCTCATGAGGTTGGTTGTTCTGAGGATTACATTCCTCACAGGTGTTATGTTCACTTTATAGGTCTGTTGTTTGGCTGAAAGGTGATTTCGGGGAGTGGGTTCGGTTCTAGGTCTGATGGGTGTCGAAGGGCCATAGTCTCAGGAATCCCCCCAGTCTCTATCAGAGCAGTTAAGTCTGATTTTTTTTTTTTTTAATGAATTTGAATTTTGTTATGTATTTTTCTCCCACTCTTTCTAAGACCTTCTATTGTGATCCTCATCCGAGCAGTCAGTACTTTCTCTATTTCTTAATTTAAATATGTTGTTGTTGTTGTTATGTGCTGTCGGGTTGGCCCCAACTCATAGCGACCCCTCCTTGGGTTTCTGAGGCAGTATCACTACAGAAGTAGGATTGCCCAACCTTTAAATATAGCAGGTAATTAATAGCATCGCTCAGAGTCAGAGCTGGATTAATGAAAAGAATATTGAAAGAAACGGAGATGCAGGAGAAGTTGAACAAGAGCGTATTTCCTTCTCTTACACAGGTTCCGTCTGTCTTCTCCCCTCCTTTCTCTGTGTATAATGTGTTGGAAGGATTGACTCCTGTGTCCATTTGCTTTTCCTGGGTAAACGTGGTTCTCATGGGGCTGTGAGAAGTGCTTGGTGGGCGGGTGAAGTTCTGCACACCCAGAGTGCTTTGCTAAAGTGACTCAGTGCTGGAGCTCTGAGTCATCCTCATTTGGTCCAAGCAGCAAAAAAGCCTCAATAAATACAAAAGTGCAGCAGCTGTTAAGCCCCCTAATGCACTTAACTCATAATTTAATATCTGCCATCTGACCTTAATGTTTTCCTTTAATGGGGACCAAAAAAAGAGTTGTAAAGACTAACTGTAAATTTCTTTACTTTCATACAGAAAACTTCTCCTGAAAAAATCTGTAGGTAAGTTTTAAGAAAATCCAACCCCTAACGTAAAGATTTAAGTTGATTTTGAACTCTGATGACAAACTGGTTATTGAAGATTTATCCTCTGGGAGCTGAGAGAAAAATTTATTATCAGGACTCATATATCACTATTTTATGTCTTATGCAGAAGTTCTCTCTTTTTTCCTCTTTTCTTTTTGAAATATATTTTTCCTGAGGAGAAAACAAACGTAGCAAACCCGTGCCAGATTTCAGCTATTGATGTCCAAAGCTCAGTAACAAATAGTTGTGCAACATTGATGGAGAGTGGAAATAAAAAACACAGAAATGACTTGAGAATTTAAAAATAATTTGTGGAGTTTATTGGGTTTTTCTTATTTTCTAGGTGGAAAATGCACTGGTCTGCATGTTAGTTCTGGGCTATAATAGAGAATCAAAGGCAGGGTTCATGAGACACCGTGGCTCAGTTTCCCCTGCTGCAATCTTGCTGTTCTCTCTTGCAGATCCCTCTCATCCCAGGCAGCCTTTGAATTCTAACCTGATGGCTTGTTGTCCTAGCTGCCCACTTCCTTCACCCTTAGCAGTTAAGAAGCTCCATTCTGTAGACTGAAGCTGAGTCTTTCAACAACAACTAAAAGAAAGTTTGATGCATAGATTTAGGACGTTTTTGTTTCGAATATTTCTGAGCTTTCATCCAATCCTTTTTTCTTCTTTTATATAGCCTTTATTACAGGCTGCTACTTGAAAAAAGTCCTGCAACTCATTCTCTTTTTCGAAAGGAGATTTAGGAGAAGTTAAAGAAAGACGTAGCTGCATAGCGGATAAGGCATTTGGCTGCTAACCAGAAAGTTGGTGGTTCAAACCCACCAGCTGCTCCACAAGAGGAAGATGAGGCAATTTACTCCCGTAAAGATTTGTAGCTTTGGAAACCCAGCGGGGGTCACTGTGAGTTGGAATCAACTCAGTGGCAGTGGGTAATACCTGATAATCTGATATTGCTCAGGGTGCAGTTTTGATAGGAAACCAGGAAGCTATCTCACACTTTGATATCCTCCCTCTCTCCCCCACACACAGGATTTGCCTGTTGAGGGGATCTCTAACACTTTAGGTGGACAATCACTAGAATTCTCCCTCACACCTGAAACCTACGTATTTCTGTTCAGTCCCAGAAACCCTCCCTGACAAACTCCTCACTCACTCTACTCTCCTTCCTTTGAGCCCCTCACCATCCATGGCCTTGGAGTCTTCTTTAGGCTGAGTGTGCGTAGGAGCCTTGTGCATTGGCAAGGCTACAGGAGTAGAGTGGGCTGCAGTGAGAACCCTCCTGGGCCTCAGGATGTCCTTGCTTCCCAAGGCTGAGGATGTCAGCACCGGTGCCTCCTCTGTACCAGTTATAGGAAGTCTGTTGGGTGTGTAACTACAGGTAATTACAGCAGTGGTGGTGGTGTTGGCAGAATTGATTAGCAGCAGCAGGCTTTTCAGGGTACTCAGATTATAAGTGTCAGAAAGTTGTATATTACATATGTATAATATATATTTTATCTAGAGAATATAGAATTCTATATGTATATGGAACATACTTTGGTATGAGGTATCGTATGTCAAAGTCTCTAAAAGTGAAAACACTGTAGTCATTGCTTTGGCTCAGACCTTTAATCTTTTGCCCTTTGGTGCCTAATGGAATGGTCAGTAACAAAGGAACCCAACACCATACATGTTGGTGCATTGATAAAATGGAACAAGGGGAAAGTGTGTGATAGTTTGGACTGGGGAAAGCTAGGGGGCAAAATCTTTTGTTATTGGAAACCTAGAAGAGAGAAAACAAGCCAATGATACTGAACCAAAAGAGAGCTCCAAAACTACTTTCTAATGAATAGGAATACAAAAAACAAAAAAACAAACCAAAAACCCAAGCTCACTGCTGTCAAGTCGATCTCAACTCATAGCGACCCCTCCTTGGGTTTCTGAGGTGGTATCTCTATGGAAGTAGATTGCCCAGTCTGCCTTCCAAGGAGTGACTGGTGGGCTTGAACCGCCAGCCTTTCTGGTTAGCAGTCAAATGCCTTAAGCATTACACCACCAGGGCTCCCATGAATAAGAATAGCTTTCTTATTATGATTAGCTGTGTTGCTTTTTCATATAAGAATTTAAAAAACAAACATTTTATTATGGACATTTCTAAACATATATAAAAGTAGAAAGAATTGTATGATGAAGTCCCATATACCCGTCAGCGAGCTTCAACAATGATCAGTTCTTGGCCCCATCTACTTCCTTGCTTCACTATTATTCTGAAGCAGATCCCAGGCATGATATAATTTCATCTGTAAATATTTCAGTATGTATAAAAGGTTTTTCTAAGAAAACCTTTTATTTGGGGAGAAAGATTTAAACCTACGGAAAAGTTCCAAGAATATTACAGTGAACTCCCGTATACCCTTGACCTGGAATCTTCCATTGATCAGATTTTTGCATTTTCTTTCTATATTTGTGTGTGTACTAACTTACTGCTGTCAAGTCGGACCCAACTTATAGTGACCCCTCCTTGGGTTTCCGAGGTGATATCACTACGGAAGTAGATTGTCCAACCTTCCTTCCAGGAGTGGCTGGTGGTTAGCAGTCAAGTGCCTCAGGCTCTGTTCCACCAGAGCTCCTTTTGTGTGTATATATATGTAAATAAATGTCATATGCACAGAATATATAAGAATGTGTACATTCTTTCTCTTACTCTTTTTATTTGAATTTTCTGAATAATTTGAGAATAAATTTCAGAGATCATGATCCTTTGCCCCTAAAATACTGCAACATATATTTCCTAAAAACAATCTTTTATATTATCACAGTAATCAAATTTAGAAAATTTAGCATGTGATATAATATTGTCTAATATAGAGTTCATGTTCACATTTTTCCAGTTATCCCAATATTGTCTTTTATAGCAGTTTTTACCACAAAGATGCTATGTGTCTTTCATATACTTTAGTCTGGATGAGTTCCTCAGTCTTCCATTGCGGTAGCATTTTTGAAGACTTTGGACCTGTTGTTTTGTGGACTGTCCTAAATTTGGGTTTGTCTCAGTGTTTCCTCATGATTCGATTCAGGTTCTTCATATTTGTCAGGAATTGCCACATAAGTGATGTTGTGTCCTTCTAGGAGCATTGTATGATAGGCACATGATCTAAATCTGTTCTATTACTGCAGCTGTTAAGTTTTATCATTTGGTTAAGGTGATATACAGAAGACTTTAGTGCTCTTTCCATGGTGTTTTCTGTTGGGAACTGGCACAATTGTGGTCCTATTGGCCCAGTTTTCCACTAGTGTGCTTTTCAGGTCTGTAGCTACAGGAACATGTGTTTGAGTGAGCCAGTTTGGATTTTGCAGATGTCCTGCAAGTGCCTCTCTGGGAGAATGGCTAGTGGGCCACCTGGGAAGAAAGTGTGTGGTTCTCAGTGTTGAAAACTACATAGGTAGCCAGGTACTCAGAGGATGAACACAGTAACTGGGCTTGGTCTCACAGGGTTGTTGCCTCATCTAGACACCAGTCAATGTATTTCAGTCTGCACTTTCTCTGAGAGTCCATTGATGTTGAAAGTAAAGCCGAGGTATTTTATCTCCCTCTCTGCAGTGCCCTCTTCCTCCTGGCTGCCGCAGGATGCCTTCCCTTCAATGACTCCCAGGTAAGCTCAGGTAAAATCATTTTGCCTTCAAGGTATCTTTCACTCTCTGAAGCCTACGTGGATGAGCAGAATTTCCTGGCCCTTCCTGTTAGAATAAGGATAACCCTGATCTGTGGGAAGGCACTCAGAAGCTCTTAGCCCAGATACCTTTTGCCCAGGGTCACCATTCCCTAACCTTTGCCTTCTCCCCAGGGTAGTGCCAGTAGGCTGCCAAGCTCTTGCCTTTGGGTACTAGTTACACACACAGTCTGTTCTCTGTATGTGTTTGTTGAACCTGCAAGCCAGTGCTTAGGCTTTCCAAGCCACAGGCATGGAAGCAAAGTTGTTTTTCTCTCTCATCTGAGTACCTCATCATTTTCATTTTGTTTGTCATCCTGAGCTGAAGTTGAGATTTCCTTTATTAGCACTGAGGACCCACCCCCAACCCTCAGGAATCATCTTATTGATGGGTTTCTTTTCTTTGCTCCTTCCTTTTTCTTTTCCAATGTTTCTTAAATCCCCATCAAGTGTCAGGTACTGAGCCAGGCACTGGGGACACAAAGAAGAAGAATAGCCCTTGTCCAGGCAGAATAGAAGTCAAAGTCTACATAGAGTCAAGGGGAGGGCAAAGAGATGAGTTGACAGATAATTATAACATGGTGAGGTCAGGGCTGTACCCCAGCGAGGTGTGGGATGCTATGGGGCACCTAAAAAGACTTGGAAATGGGAAGAACTCACAATTATAGGGAGCTGGCTGTGTACCAGGCACTGTGCCAATGCCTATTGCGTTATCTGAGTTAAAATCTCACAACAATTCCCTAAGGGTAGGCACTGTTATTATCTCCTTTTCATAGCTGAAGAATAATGAGATCCAAAAGGTCACCAGCTAATGAATAAGTGAAGACTTTAGAATTTAACCCAGATCTTTCTGGTTTTGTTTCTGGGTGGTGTAAATGGTTAACTTGCTTGGCTGCTAGCCAAGAGGTTGATGGTTCGAGTCTACCCAGAGGCACCACAGGAGAAAGACCTGACAATGTACTTTAGGTAAACAAACAACAACAATAAAAAAGAACAACCACAGAAAACTGTGTAGAACACAGTTCTATTCTGACATGGAGTTGCCATGAATTGAATTGACTTGATGTCACTGATTTTTTTTTTTTTCTTTCTGACTGTAGAGCCAGATGCTGCCTGCTGTTGTTGGGTGCTGTGGAGTCAATTTTGACTCACAGAGTCTCTATGTGACAGTAGAACTGGCTCATAGAGAGTTCTAGGCTGTAATCTTTATAGGAGAAGTTCAAGTCTTTCTCCCACGGAGCTGCTGGGTAGATTCAAACCATCAGCCTTTTGGTTAGCAGCTGAGTGCTTACCCATGCACTGTGAGGGCTCCTTTCAGACTGCTTACTGGACCTAAAGGTTGAAGAATGAAGAGGAGTTAGCTAGGAGAAAGCAGGTGTGGGTAAAGTCCTGGAGGTGTCCTGAGTATTCTACCATCCAACATTATTTGGAGCTCTGGTAGCATAGTGGCTAAGGCACTTGACTGCTAACCAGAAGGCAGGCAGTTCAAACCCACCAGCCACTCCTCGGAAGGAAGGTTGGGCAATCCTACTTCCGTAGTGATACTGCCTCGGAAACCCAAGGAGGGGTCGCTATGAGTCGGGGCCGACTGGACGGCAAACAACAACAACAACAATGTGTGCTTGCCCTATTATAATTGCTGCCCTTCTGGAATTTATAATCTGTGTGTGTGTGTGTGCGTGTGTGTGTGTACATGTGTGTATGTGGCAGGGGTAGGGTGGTAGTGGGGGTGGATGGAGACAGATAAACAAAGAATAAGTAAAATATAGAGTGTGGTAGAGGATATTAAGTGCTACAGAGAAAAAGAAGGAATGGAAGAAGAGGAGGGAGTGCCTCTCTGCTGAGTTGGTGAGGAAGGCATTCGGATAGGCGGTTCTCTTTTGTCTGAGGGGTGGGGTAGATGGGACTGGAGGGCTTGACAGGGCTTGTCATTGGGATTTTCTCCTGATGTCACTGGGGAACTGTTGAATGATTTTAAGCAAAAGATGATACCACTAGATAGATATGCCTTTTAGAAACAAGGTGGTGGCAGTGTGGGCATGGAGGTGGTGGTGCCAGAGGCAGAGTCTGGTTAGGAAGATGTTATGGACATCTAGGTGAGAAAAGAGGAGGGACTGGCTTAAGGCCCCAAGGATCCTGTTTTGGCCTCTTGCTTGGCACTTGCGTAAGAAGCTCTGGTGGTATAGTGGTTAAAACACTTCGCTGCTAACCAAAAAAAGGTTGGTGATTCGAACCTACCAGCTGCTCCACAGAAGAAAGATGAAAGATGAGGTAATCTGCTTCCATAAAGATTTACAGCCTTAGAAAATCAGTGGGGATTGCTATGAGTTGGAATCAACTCTATGACAGTGAGTTACATTTTTTTTTGGCACTGGCTTGGCACATTGATTCTGATCATTGTGTTTGCTCCTTGTTTGTCTGTATTCATTTTTTTTTTATCCTGTGTTACAGTTTGATCTGGATGGATATTTTTGGGCTATAATTCACTTATTCTGTGTAGGTAAGTATTCATAGAGTGTTTGCTTTCATAGCAGAGGCTTAATCATTAGACCTTAGAGTATATGCATCTTTCAGTGACCCTGGACAGTAGGAGAATTAAACCTAAGACATCAGGGTTATAATAACGATATTTTTACACATCGACAATTTTTCTTTACAGATTTTTTTTTTTTTTTTTGCCAGCCATTCCCTCCCCAATGTATTTTTCTTGAGCATTCTGTTAATTTGTTTTTTTTACATGTTGCTGTAAAAAAACTAGCAGAGCATGGTTATGAAAATACCTTGTGGAAGAGGGCATGGTTGGGGAAAAAATCACAGACAACATGCGTAATTGCATAAAAATAGGTAAATAGATATTTTCTGGTTTGATTTTTCTCTGGTTTGGAGTTTTCCTCAAACATTTGTATTTCCAGTATGTTGTTGTTATGTGTCATCAAGTTGGACCTGACTCATAGTGATCCCTCCTTGGGTTTCTGAGGCGGTATCACTATAGAAGTAGATTGCCCAATCTTCTTTTGAGGAGTGGCTGGTGGGTTTGAACTGCTAGCCTTCTGGTCAGCAGTCAAGTGCCTTAGGCGCCGTGCTACCACAGTTTCCTCTTTTTCATGACAAATGTTAATTAACTTCCTTGGCTCCAGCTGTGCTTCCTCAGCCCAGTTGTGGATGCTGGTTGGTCTTCTCTGAAAACAGTGGGAGAATATCTGTGTTTGCATCAAAAACATTTTCTTTCAGCAATATAACAACAACAACAACAACAAAAATTAAGTGGGGAAAATTAAAGGGCCACCTGACTTCATTTCAAATCATGTGTTTAATGTTTCTTGTTTATAGTCTTAGGAGAAAATACAGTGCCTGACTCTGTTACATACATTTAAGAAATCCAAGAGTGTTTCTCTTGTTCACATGCATCTTTTAAAAGAAAGAAAAATCTTTCCATTAATTTTATTCTTCTGCAGATCACTAAGCATTTCTTGCCCAGTGCTCTCTATGGGCCCCTTTAGTAGTGAGATGCATGATCATGAAAGGTTATTGAAATTCTCATTCTTGAAAACTTCTGGTGGGACATATGTAACCCTGTGTGAGGTGGGGCCTAGTAGCTGCACCCGTGGGGACCTTCTGCCACGAAGACTTCATGTTTTATGTGGAGACATGGGCAGCTTATTACACAGAATACTGCATGCCAGTGACTCATTTCACTTCATTTTCAGGAGCCTATAAGATACGACAGAAATTCCAGAAGCCCAACATGCTGAGGTAAACTGTTTAAATCTGATGAGTTGTTGTTTTGTTAAAGGAAACGAGTAAGATAATGGTGCTGTGAGAATGGGCAGCACTGAGGGCAGTTGTATCACCTCCCAAAGTCATTTCTGCTCCAGGCTGGGCTCCCAGACCTAAAATGTGTCTGCCTTCAATGATTGAGGAGCTCTGGTGGTGTAATGTGTAAGACATTTGGCTGCTAACCAGGAGGTCAGCAGTTCAAACCCACCAGCTGCTCTGCAGGAAGAAGATGAGGCAGTCTACTTCTGTAAAGATTTACAGCCTTAGAAACCCAATAGGGGTTGCTATGAGTCAGAATCGACTCAGTGGCAGTATGCTTGGTTTTTGGTTTTCAATGACTGATGAAAAGGCATGGAAGTCTCAGTTCTTTTAGTTCCTTGAATTAGTTGTTGTTTGTGTGAAATTTATGTTACCAGCTGCATTGGGCCTGAATTGACCACCTCCAGCTCAGAAGTACAACACTTCCTTCTTGTTTCCTTGTACCCTTCTGACTTGGTTCAGTTTAGACCCTGGATTTCCCCAGTTGCTAGCTCTGTTTATTGGGTAAAAATGAGGCCTTTGTTGCAATAGAAATTGGCCTTGCTGAATGCCAATGAAAAAAAGAGGACTCAGGCCCTGGGTGAGCTGAAGCTGCAAGGGCCACTGTCCTACAGGCTGACCCACCACTGGGTCTCAGGGGAGCTGACCTGCCTGAAGGCCTAGAGGGGGCAGGTCTGAGGGAATGACTGCTAGGAGAAGGTTATACACTGAGAATATGACTTACAGTTCCTAGAGCAGCTGTTTTTCTTTTAATAAAGTATTTTTGTGGCAAGGAACCAATAGGGTTGCCAGATAAAATACAGGATGCCCACCTAAACTTGACCTTCAGCTCAGCAGTGAATAGTTTGTTTTTAGGTTATGTATGTCCTATCTGGAGTCCCTGGGTGGTGCAAACAGAGTATTTGGCTGCTAACAGAGAGGTTGGAGGTTGATGTCCACTCGGAGGTGCCTTAGAAGAAAGGCCTGGTGATCTACCCCCCAAAAACTGGCCATTGAAAATCGTATGGAGCACAGTTCTGCTCTGACACACTTGGGGTGGCCACATGTCAGAACTGGTACTGGTATGGCCCATCCAGTGTTTGGGACATACTTAAACATTACTCTTCATATGTAATCCAAATTTATTTGCATGCCCTATATTTTTATCTGTTAAGTATGGCATGGCAGCCTTACAAGCCAGTCCATTGGTTGAGACAGCTGACATTCCTTTTAAAGTGGCAAACATACACAGAGGAAGTAATGTGTTTCATTGTAGTAAACTAGGGAATATTTTTTTAAAAAATGAACCTGGAACTGATTTTGAATATAAAGACCGTTTTGTACTCTTTATTGTTAATTTGTAATTGTATGACTTATACCAGAAAACCTAACCCACTGCCATCGAGTTGATTCTGACTCATAGTGATCCTGTGGGTCAGGGTACAACTGCCCCCATAGAGTTTCAAGTGCTATAAATCTGTACGGAAGCGGATTGCCCCATCTTTCTCCCACAGAACAACTAATCAGTTCAAACCACCAGTCTTTTGGTTAGCAGCCAAATGCTTTAACCACTGCACCACCATAGCTCCTTATGACTTTTACGTGATACAATTTATTAATAGGGGATAATGACCGTCATTTGTATGGAAAACACTTCCATTATTTCATTGCTTTATCTTTTTTTTTCTCTCTCTCATTCCTTAGTGACATTGACCAGCAGTACTTAAACTATATATTCAGGTAAAGTATAATTTACATTTTCAAAGAATAATTCATTTGTTCTACATTTGATTCTAATTCTAATATTTGATTAGAGACTTCTGAGTCAATATGCCTGCCAGGAAGGCAAGTTAAATAGTTTATGAGGTCACCTAAAGTGGAGGAGCCAAAATAATCCTCCTCTCCTTAGGATAGGCAAGTGGAGCCTCTGCCTGGGACCCATACTACTGAGAGCTGTACCTACGCCCATGGGACATGAAGTCTGTAAGCTAAAGGGAAGTTTCTTCCCTCAACCCACACTCCCCCTTCTAAATCATATCATGAAATTACCTGCCCACGTGGCTCTGAGTTTGATGTCAGGCCTCCTTCTGTTTGTCTTTTGACTCATTCCTAGGCCCAGTGAGTGTCCAAAGGGAGGCTGTGGTGGGAAAGGTTGTGCATGGAGGTGTGGACTTGCAGGCTGAAGGACCTTGGGCTGGAAAGAGAAAGGGCATACTGGGAGCTAGAAGCCAGGGCTGGTCCTCTCATGCTGCCACACTCTGACACACTCTTGACATGAGGCTTGAAAAGCTCTTAAGAATTCTCCATTTCAGTCTGGCTTTCCAGGCCATCTTGGCCTTTTGGACTGTATTGGTTAAGCTTGGATGAACTTTCAGGCTTGATTTATAACTGTTAAAATATTTAGACACGTGGTACACTTACCCAAATCCAGCCAAGGAAGGGGTTGGCCAGCTGAGTTGACCATGCACTGTAAGCATCTAGTTGAGAAATAGAGACATTTGCTATTGGAAACCCAAGATTCCCTACTGCAGTGACATCAGGTGAAGAGGATCCAGGGCAGAGATGTGGCTTTCAGCATTTGGTCGTGCGTGTTCCTGGAAGAAGTTTCTCCACTTAATACATTCAACTAGAGCTGTATTTTCATAAATAAAATTCATATTGGCATTTATTAAAATGCCTTTTTGAGAGTAAGATTCCTCCGAAGCACAGCTGTGAGACCTCTGTTGTCCTCAGCTGAAAATAATCATTAGTTCCACTCTGCTCAGACCCACCAGCTGACTTCTCACACTTTTTGAAGAATTCAGAAGTCTCTTGGTTTTTAACATGTTTCCATGACATTGGACCACTCTAGGCAGTCTTTATTATTATTATTATTATTATTATTTAAACAGAACTTATAGCCAAGTCAAGCAGTAAATGAATAAGGGATATGGAAAAATGAGCCTTTATGACCCAGAGCTAATTTTTCTGTCCTCTCCTCCTGTCTTCCGACTCCTTTCTTCTCGTATAAGGAAATTTATTGCCTGTGAGCCTGATGTCTGTAACTTCCTGGCTAAGACTGCCACACATCCCTCTATCGCCAAGCTTCTGTGGTCCAAGTCTTTGCTTTCAGTACAAGTGATGGAAATGTGTGAATCACAACGAGGGCCACTATTTGCTTTCATCCTGGCACTAGACACCGAGGGGTCAGCATTCAGAGGTTTCCAGTCTGCTCAGATTTATGGTCGGCTGTGCTTCTCTGTGCCAGCCCCGAGTACTACCCTACCAGCCAGGGCACAGAATTGGTTTGATCTCTCAGTTTTTTGAAGCAAATAGTTGGGTGGTTTTCTACTTTGGACACACACCCTTGTTTTTTTGAGGATGTATTTGCTCCCTGACCCTCACTTGAGTCTTTTTGGCATTTCTCATATGTTGTTACTTACCATCAAATTGTTCCTGGCTCAGGGTGACCCCAGGTGTACAGAGTAGAACTGGGCTCTGTAGGGTTCTCAGTGCTGTACCTTCATAAGCACATCACTGTACCTGTCTCTCAAGACACCTCTGGGTGGGTTCCAACTGCCAGCTTTTTGGCCAGTAGTCAAGCATATAACCATTTGCCACCTAGGGACTCTTGTCCTCATATAAATAAGAGGTATAAAGCACAAGGTAGATGGGAAAAAGTGAAGGAAAGAGGAAGTTTGTATATGAGGCTGAAAATAAGTGGAACTTCTGAAAATGTTGTGCGTTTTGGAGCATTTAGGTAGTTTATAAAACCCACTGCCGTTGAGTCAATTCTGACTCGTAGGTAGTTTATAAGTAGTGAATATTATGGGATGCATACCAAGCTTCATTTCTTTTTAATATGAGACAGAGACTAATCTCTCCAATCTATTAAATAGAAGATTTCCAGGATTTTGCCTGTTCTAACTCCATCTCTTTTGTTTGCAGATAAAATTTTTATGTGTGTCAAAGAGAAGTAGATAGATCATTTCTCCAGGGGATGACTTGGTAAAACAAAGGGAAAATGTATTGGAATTTAGTATCCACATTGTATTTTCTTATTTTATTTCCCATGAGAGTAGAGATATGTTGTATTTTGTTGACTATTGTATCCCCAGATACAACACCTATTAGGCACTCAGTAAATATTTGTTGAATGAATGAATAGGAAAAAATCTTCCATTTGTCTGGTATGACATGCCTTTTATATTAGTATAATTATCTTGTTAGAGTCTACATGCAACTTATAATCTTAGAACTGTAAGGAGCTTCAAGCTGTATATCTCTTCAAAGAGATTCCTGCCGCAAATACACCTAGAGGGAATGAATTGTGCTTTAGAAAACATATTGAGCACCTGCTAGGTGTCTGGTACTGCTGGGCACTTGGCATCCAAAGATGAAGAGAGTAAATCCTCAACAGGGTCACAGTGTAGGAGGAACTGGGAGTTATGTAACATTGTTTGTAGATTTCAAATGGGGTACCAACTCTTTCACTTACTTTTTTTAGCCCTTAATATTTTATTTTTAGGACACTTGTTGGGGGTGATGACAATGATGGGATTTTAGGTACCCTGCAGGTCTTGGGAGATATTTTGGGGCAGAAAAGAGCCCCTCATAACTTGCCATTTAAGCACTAGCTTCCGCTCCTGAAGTTACACCAGAAGGAGATCCAGTGAGAGAAAATCATGGAGTGAGTACAGGTAATATGTTTTCTCAAGAAAGAAGAAATGGTAGCCAAAGACTTACAGAGCTGTCCCAAGGACTGATCATTGGAAAGAGTCCAAGATTTCCTTGGAGTGTGTATAGTTTTTAGAGCTACAGGCAGTCCCCAGATTATGAATGAATTCTATTCCTAACTCTGTCTTTAAGTCTAATTTTTCTGTAAATTGGAAGAGTTAGATACAGTTTATATCTAATGTCAGTTACCCAGATGTTTATCTTAGTATATATATATATAGTATTCAGTGTATCTTTCTATACATAAAAAAAATAAAATAAAAAAACCTTCCAGATACACTAAAAAATCTGTAATATAATGTCATTGTTCTTGCTGTTATGTGCCTTTGAGTCAGCTCTGACTCATAGTGACCCTTTTTACAACAGAACAAAACACTGTCTAGTTGTGTGACATCCTCACAATCCTTGCTATGCTTGAGCCCATTCTTTCAGCCATTGTGCCAATCCATCTTGTTGAAGGTCTTACCCTTTCATGCTGGGAAGAAGGAAAGAGCCATCCACTTCACAAAGAATTGGCCAGTGAAAACCTTATGAATAGCAGTGAAACACTGTCTGATATATTACTTTAATATAATAATACTGTGATAATAATAATATTTTGAAGCATGTCACAAAGTAGCACCCATTTGTTATTACAAACCATTGTATGTTCCTAGAATTTTTAATATAATAGGCTTCACAGGGTTGGTCCATAACTACAGGTTCTAAATTAGATGTTTGTTACCTGGGGAATACCTGTACATGAAAACTGTCTTATAAACCTACAGCTTCTGAATCATTCCAGCCTGTGGCTATTCTCTATTATCCTTCTCTCCTTCTCCTGAACCTCTTCTCCTTCCTCTTTCCATGATGTTTTCACACTGGGAGCCATTAGGGAACCTGTGCTTTAGAGGTGTAGAGTAAAGGAAGAGCCCGAGAATATAGAAATGGTATGGAAAGGTAGCCCAGCGGCAGGGCAGGGCTGATTGACAGTGATTTCTCTGCATGACAACTGTCTTCCTCCAGACTGCCTATAATGCCACCAGCTGGAGATTGATTCTTGTGGTGGTTCTTAATCCCCGTGCAGGTTAGAACCTCTGAGGGCCTTAAAAAAACTAAAACAACTGATGCCAGGACCACCCCGATGATTCTAATTTAAGTGTGGACACTGGGCAATTCTCATGTGCACCCACCATTAATAACCACAGAGTAGAGTTCTGGTAAGATGGCAGAATAGGCAGAAGGACTGCATTAAACCCTCTTCAATAAAGAAAAGGGGAACCAATTAACACAGATACAGAAGATAATCCTGGACCCCTGAGCTTTGAAGGGAAGAATATAGAAGTGGACTAAACTCCAACCAGCAGAAGAATTTGCATGAAAACACCAAAAAAGGAGACATATGGAGCTGTGGACTGGCAGCGATCCTCATGGCACAGACAGCTTGGATATTGCCAAGTGGTGGTAGGATCTAAGAATGAACCTAAAAATCAGCCCTGCTCTAGAGACTCCACGGTGAACTGCTCTGGTGGCTGGGGAATGAAAGCGGAAGCAGCGAAGAGAGAGGTGGACTGAGCTGTGGACTTTTGTCTGTCCAGAGGGTGCAGCCATTTTGAATGTTTACATGCGGCTTGACCATTTTGGATATTTAAAGTGACAGCGTTCTCCCAGATTCCAGGGATTTAAGAACAGGCTCCACTTGCTGGGAACCGCAAAGACATCCCGGACTCATGGACTACTGATAATGTGTGACATTCCTCTTGTTACTTTTATATCTCACACCCTCTTGGTGAACAGAGGTATGGCCATCCCTTCCATCCCAGTCTGTGTGCTCAGATGGAGCCTGGGTGTCCTGCCCTGCCCTGTCCAGATTTTTCCTTTTTTTAAAGTTAGTTAGTTTTTGTCTGTTTTAAAACTACTACTACTATTATTACTTTTGTTCTTTCTGTTATCATTCTTTATTCTTCCCTTCCCAGGTTCTAGTTTTCAGCTTTTTTTCTTTTCCCTGTTCCTGGTTCCAATTTTTTTTTTCCCTCCTTTCCTGTGGGTAACCACATTCCTTGTTTTTCTTTTTGCATTTTTCCCATTTTTTTCATCATTTTTCTCCTTTTCTACTTTTTTCTCTTACTGCCTTCTACCCAGATATGGTGGGGTTGTTTTGTTTTGTTTTTTTCCTTTTCTCTTTTTTGGTTACTGTTACTGTGTGATTACGCAGTATATTTTTTGTCCATTTGCTTTTACTTTTTTGATGGTTATTCAATTGTTATTTTTGTATAACTGAGTGGGAGACAGCAACAGTCCCCATATGACACAACTACACCCACACCTACTGCAGCTTCACTTATTGAGTGAGAGTCACCACCTCCTTCTCCACCAACAGGCCTATGATAAACAACCACCAAGCAGAGCCTGACTCACCCTTAGCTGCTCTTCACAAACAGTTAAGAGAGTTCCAAATACAACAACGTAACAATGTCTCTGAGACAACAGACCATCACAGTCCACACAAAGAAGCAAGATAAAGTGGTAGAAACAAGGGAGTAGGATACAGACCCAGAACATATCTCTGAAGAAGAAACAGTATTGGAACGCCCTGATAAGGAATTCAAAAGAATTAT
>NW_006921617.1:9655087-9656254 GCF_000298275.1 Orycteropus afer afer
GAAAGCAGTATGGTGATTCCTTCAAAAGTTGGAAATAGAAATACCATTTGACCCAGCTGTTCCATTACTAGGTATATATCCTAAAGAAGTTAGAGCCATGACAAAAACAGACGTATGCACACCCATGTTCAGAAGCAGCACTATTTACAATAGCCAAAAGATGGAAACATCCTAGGTGTCCATCAACTGAGGAATGGATATCTAAACTATGGTACATACACACAGTGGAATACTATGCAACCCTAAAGAATAATGTAGAATCTGCAAAATACCACATAACGTGGATGAACTTGGAGGATATTATGCTGAAAGAAATAAGTCAATCACAAAAGGACAAATATTGTATTAGTCCTTTATTGCAAAAGTCAAGGAAACGCTTATCTATGGAAGGACATTTTCTTTGTTGGTTACCAGGGGTGGGAGGGGAGGGGAGGGAATACTGGTAGATAGACAGAGATAAGTTTTGATTTGGGTGAAGTAAAGGGCAATGTACCAAATATGAGTGATCAATATAGTGGCATTGAGGAAGAGAAAGACATAGAGAAGTACGTGGGAAGTACAGACAACAGAGATGAACCCTTTTGTGCATATGGTACAGCGTGGTCAGTGAAGGCAAACATGAGTAGATGGGTGGACAAGCTGAAATATTAGGTATGTCTGTGAAGTGGGGAGTGCACCCAAGAACATGTATAGGGTTGACAGACAATGGTCCTATAACTTTATGTGTATGATCTGAATACCCAAGTGTGTAATGGAGCTGACAAGGGGCAAGGTTGTAATCACTGCTTGGTCACAGCCAGCTACCGAGAGGGACCAAGTAGTTGCACCTGTGGGCTTGGGACCATAGTCACAGAGGACACCAAGCTCAATTGGCATAACATACTACACAAAACGTTGTTCCCCCTCCTACTTAGGCGAGTAGGGACTGGGATCTTAAAAGCTTGCCAACTGCCATCTAGATGGCAGCGATGGGTCTCCCCTTGTCCAGAGTGAAGAAGAATCAAGAAAACTAAAAATTCATGGAAACAATTAGTCCTAGCGACTGGTACACCATCCAATATGCAGCTTACACGACTATGAGACCAGAAGAACTAGATGGTGCCTGGCTACTACTGTCAACCACTTGGAAGAGGATCTATGTAGGAGATCCTGGATAGACAGGGAGAA
>NW_006921617.1:9658974-9659660 GCF_000298275.1 Orycteropus afer afer
TGTACAAAGAAAACTATAAAAAACTTCTTCAAGAAACCATAAGAGATCTCCATAAATGGAAGAACATCCCATGCTCATGGATAGGAAGATTGAACATTGTGAAAATGTCAACTGTACCCAAAGCAATCTATACATTCAATGCAATCCCAATCCACATGCCATCAACATTTTTTAAGGATATGAAAAAACCAATCACTAACTTTATATGGAAAGGAAAGAGACCTCACATAATCAAAACACTATTGAAAAGGAGAACAAAGTAGGAGGTCTCACGCTGCTGGATCTCAAAACCTACTATATTGCCACAGTAGTCAAAACTGCCTGGTATTGGTATAATGAGAGACACATAGACCAATGGAATAGAATTGAGAACCCAGAAATAGATCCATCGACCTGTGGTCAGCTGATCTTTGACAAAGGGCCAAAATCCATTAAATGAGGAAGACATTGTTTGTTTAATAAATGGTGCTGGTAAAACTGGAGATCCATTTGCAGAAAAATGAAAACAAGATCTGTACCTCACACCACGCACAAAAACGAACTCCAGATGGATCAAAGACTTAAATGTGAAACCTAAAACTATAGAGTTCCTGTGATAGTTGAAGATGTGTCAACTTGGCTGGACTCCAGTTGTGAGTGGTGGTTCTCATGATGGATCACATGACTGCGTTCTAAGCGGCCGGTCG
>NW_006921617.1:9659994-9668689 GCF_000298275.1 Orycteropus afer afer
GTTTCTCTAGAGAACCCAATCCAACACAGTTCCTCAAGGTAAATCTGGAGGCAAATTTAGGGGCCGTAATATATGGCATAAATTTACTATCAAGCATAACTCAAAATGCTGAAATACCAGAAGAGAAACTAGATTAATGGGACCTTGTAAAAATTAAATTTTTATGTGCTTCCAAAGACTTCTCCAAAAGAGTCAAAAGAGAACCTATAGATTAGGAAAGGATATTTGGCAATGACATATCTGACAAGGGACTTACCTCTAGAATTTATAGAAAACTCCAACACCTCCATAATAAAAAGACAAATAATCCAATTAAAAATGGGCAGAAGACATGAATAGACACTTCACCCAGCAGGATATTCAGGCAGCCAAGAAACATATGAAGAAATGCTTACGATCATTAGCCATTAGAGAGATGCAAATCAAAACAATAATGAGACACCATCTTGCCCCAGCACTAGCAGCAAAGTTCAACAAGACAGAAAATAACAAATGCTGGAGAGGATGTGGAGAGATTGGTATTCTCCTCCACTGCTGATGGGACTTCAAAATGGTACAACCACTGTGGAAAGCAGTATGGTGATGCCTTAAAAAGTTGGAAATAGAAATACTGTTTGATCCAGCCATTCCATTGCTAGGTATATATGCTAAAGAAGTGAGAGCCATGACAGGAACAGACATGCACACCCATGTCTATTGCAGCGCTATTTATAATAGGAAAAAGTTGGAAACAACCTAGGCGTCCATCAGCTGAGGAATGGATAACCGAACTATGGTACATACACAGGGTGGAATATTATGCAACCCTAAAGAATAATGTAGAATCTGCAAAACACTGCATACTATGCATGAACTTGGAGGACATTATGCTGAGTGAAATAAGTCAATCACTGAAGTACAAATATTGTTAGTCCATTGTAGAAGTCAAGGAACGGTTTATATATGGAAGGAAATTTTATTTGTACTAGGGGTGGGAGGGTAGGATAGGGAACACTGTTAGATAGGTAGAGATAAGTATAGATTTGGGTGAAGGTAAGGCAATGTACCAAATGTGAGTGATGAACATGGTGGCATTGAGGAAGAAGAAGACAGAGAGAGGTACGTGGGAGGTACAGACAATAAAGATGAACCCTTTTGCACATACAGTACTGCGTTGTCAGTGAAGGCAAACATGGGTATACGGGTGGATAGATGAGTGGACAGGCTGAACTATTAGGTACGTCTATGCAGCAGGGAGTGTACCCAAGACCATATATAGGGTTGGAAGACAGTGGTTCTACGAGTGTATTTGTATGTTCTGTAAGAATTCCTAAGGGTATAGTAGAGCTGACAAGGAACAAGTTTGTAGTCATTTCTTGGTCACAGCCACCTACTCAGAGGGATCGAATAGTTGAACCTGTGGGCTCAGGACCATAGTTGCAGGGGACATCAAGGTCAATTGGTATAACATACTACACAAAATATTGTTCCACTTTTTACTTTGGTGAGTAATGACTGGGACCTTAAAAGCTTGCAAGCAGCCATCTAGATGCAACAATGGGTCTCTCATCCAGAGCAAAGAAGAATGAAGAAAACCAAAGATTCATGGAAACAATTAGTCCTCATGACTGGTAGACCATATGATCCTCAGCCTATGTGACTATAAGACCAGAATTAGATGGTGCCTGGCTACCACTGTCAACCACTCGGAGAGGGATCTATGTAGGAGATCCAGGATAGAGAGGGAGAACAATGTGGAACAAAACTCAAAATAATTTGGGGAAAAAAACGGGTGGACCAGGTTTGCTGGTCTGATAGAGCCTGGTGGAACCACTAAGACTATGGTCCCTAGCCACCTTTCAGGTCTGAAATTGAACCCACACCTGTGGCTTCCAGCCAAGCAAAAGACAGGCATATGAGTTGAATGTGTACCTGAGATACATACACTCCTTGGAGAGAACAATCATGGGAAAATGAAGGGCTCTTTATGCACAGGGAGACAGCTCAGGGGGCAGGAGTGCATGGAGGGATGGACAAAGGGAAGAGGTAACTATGGGGAGGAACTGGGGAAGAGAGCTGTTGCAGTGGGTAAATTATAGTCAATGTCATGAGACAATGTGTGTGTGAACTGCTGTATGGAAAGTGAATTTGCTCTGTAAACTTTCACCCAATCACAATTAAAAAAAAAAAAAAAAAAAGAACCACAGAGTAGTAGACCATCCAGCACTTTTTTTTTGGTATGCCCATGGAAAGGTTAATTCCTTCCCATACTGGCATCAAAGCATATTATTGCTAACTCCTAACTGGATCAGCTGTCAGTGTGGAAGGAGATTTTGATGGAGGGGAGGTGGGTCATTGTGGAGGATCCAGAAGGTGGGAGATTTGGCATCCTGCAGTGTGCTAAAGGCAGCATCAAGTCACTGTGAGAGAAGTCCTGGGAGATGGGAGAGCTTCTAGAGGCTTCCAGAAAGGAAGATGGCCAACGACAAATATGGCCAGCATCACATGAACGTTCTCACTCAGTCTCTTCACCATTTTACCCCTTTGGCATCCATTGAAAACCAGTCTAGGTGGTTTTTGGCTACATGGTGAATGGGATGGATCATTTTGTGAGGTACCATCTTAGAAGTTTAATACCTTCTATCTGTTCTATTTTGTGACAAAAATATATTTAGCTCACCCTCAGCAGTGAGCTCTTGGGTTGCAATCGATTTGTGATTTGGAATTTGTTTAGCTTACGAATACTCTGTGGGGTTAGGTGAATATGATCATAGTAAGGTACAGTGGGGCCAAGAGAAATGACCTGTGGACCTGAAGAGTAGGATGTGGAGCCCTTGATCAGTCTTAAGTGTGGCTGATCCTCTTGCCAAAACATGAAGCATTTCAAGTGATTCTTACCTTGTCACTGAGGTGTTAGCGTTAAACAAAATGACATAATTCGTTCAGTGCAAAGAATTTACTTTTAGGCAAATTAACTGTTCCTTTTCCCAGCCAGTGTTCCTCATGTGCAGCCACTACCCATCTATCATTGGAGGTTTATGGGTTGCTATGATGGTGAACTGGTTTCATTGGTGCTTCCAGAATAAGAAAGACTAGGAAGAAAGGTCCAGTGATCTACTTCTGAAAATCAGCCAGTGCGAGCCCTGTTCCTCACAGCAGTCTGATCCACAGCTGGTCTGGGGATGGTGGAGGACTGGTCAGCATGTTGTTCCATTGTGCATGGGGATTCCATGAGTCAGGGGCTCACTCTATGGCAGCTGAAGACTACAGGTTTCCCCTGCTATCCAAAAGCAGAAGGTTCCTCTGAAACCTTTTGTAAACGGAAATGGCGTAAAGCGGAGAAGCAATTATTAATTTATATGGGAAGAGTTTTTTAAATGTCCCTAGACCTAAAAAATATCCTACCAAACCATATGAAATAACACTTAGAACCTAAAATAACACTAACCTGTAGTATTCACAGACAGGTCAGAGCTGTACAGCTTGATGCTGAGATGTTGCATATATGTAGTTCTCAGGGAAGGAACTTGGCAGTATTGTTCTTGCTGACTGGGGTGTGTGCTGCTGCTTTAATGGCTGACTGCAAAACAAATGGTGACCACTAGTTTCGCTTTTCATCTTTTGTTGTGAAAGTGAAATTCCTCTTCAAATTTTTTTCGTTTGCAAAAACAGGTACTACTAACATAGGTCTTTCATAAAAGCAAACTGGTGTGAAGCGAACTTTTGAAAAGCAGGTGACATCTGAATATCCAAGTTGAATGGGTGGAAATTTATGGGGTGTTTTCTGTAGTAGGAAGCTTTCCTGACCACTCTGTGTATCTTTTTCAGTGTGGGGCTGCTGGCATTTGCATCTCATCCCACAGGTAAGCTTTACTACACTGTTACTTTGTTTCCCTTACATTGCCTATTCATTCAGAGCTCTGACCTTAGTTATATCTCCCAGGTACATTTTGTAAGAACATTGTTACTGTCTTTCAGGATAGCAAACCCAGAGGTTAGGAATGGCCCACATACAGTAAAAAAAGAAAAAAACCAAACTCACTGCCATTGAGTTGATTCCAACTCATAGCGACCCCCTTTGGGTTTCCGAGGTGGTAAATCTTCACAGAAGTAGATTGCCCAGTCTTCCTTCTGCAGAGTGGTTGGTGAGTTTGAACCACTGACCATCTTGTTAGCAGTCAAATGCCTTGGGCACTACATCATCAGAGCTCCTCTGCACATGGGGGCTGGGGGTAGGGGTATGTTCCAAGGAGTCCAGGGGATACCTGAAACTACAGATAGTCTGAACCATATATATACATACATATATATATATATGTATATATACACACATACATACATACATACATATATATATATGTATATATTTGTTGTTGTTGTTATGTGCCATCGAGTCGGACCCGACTCATAGCAACCCCTCCTTGGGTTTCCAAGGCAGTATCACTACAGAAGTAGTTTGCCCCATCTTCCTTCCGAGGAGTGACTGGTAGGTTTGAACTGCCAGCCTTCTGGTTAGCAGTCAAGTAAGTACCTTAGGCACTAAGCTACCAGAGCTCCTATATGTATACACACACACACACACACACATACATGTACACAGTGTTTTTCCCATGCATACATATCTATGAGAAGCTTATAAATTAGGCATAGTTACAGATTAACAACAATAACTAATGAAGAAATAGTACAATCATTAAATAAAATAAGGGTTGCTTGAACACAGGCGCTGCGGTACCAAGACAGTTGATCTGATAAACTAGACGGCTGCTAAGTGACTGATGGCCATATGCAGCATGGATACACTGGACAAAGGAATGATTCACGTCCTGGGGTGGGGTGGTGCAAGACTTCATTGCTCTACTCAGAATAGCATGAAATGTAAAACTTACGAATTATTTTTTCTGGAGTTTTCCATTTAATATTTTCGACCGTGGTTGACTGTAGTTCACTGAAACAGTGGAAAGCAAAACCACAGATGAGAGGGGACTACTGTACTTGAAAGTGTTCTTAATAATGCATTATGGATTTGCTGCCCATGTGTTTATTCTTATCCCTACTTGAATTTTGTTTTCTCTGTTTTCACGTGGTATCATCCTAGTTTTACAGACAAGTTTATTATAGCAGATAATAAATAAGCTTGCTTTGCCCACTTTTAAAATCCCTTCTTCAGCCATCTAGACTAGCTCTTCAGTTCTAGTGCTAAAGGGTTTGGTGAAAAAGTTTAATTTCACGCTCACTGATATATAATATAAAAAAAGTTCAACTTTCTTTCTCACTGATACAATTTTATAATTGGCCATAAGATTTTTTTTTTTTTTTATGTTTATTGATCACTTTCTATACTCAAGGCACAATAAGGTAGGTTCCTGCTTGAATTACCCAAACCCTCTGGGACTGGATTATGGTTAAACCTCTTCCAGCTCTCACTTCAAGTTCAAAACAATGACACCTATCTATTGGTGTTTGTAGCTGCTTCAGCCTATTTGAACTAGCATCCTCAGAGAACTGTCAATAGTGACTCATAGGTAATGTTCCCAGATTGCATATGATGTATCAGAACCATGTCTCATCAGGAGAGTCACAGTGATCTTTTCCTTAGTGCGTTAATCTACACTTGTTCACAGTGAAGCACATCTGCTGCTTCCTGCCCACTCCCACAGCCTGGTGTCATCTCAGAACTATGAGGCTTACTGCTGGGCCCCCTCGCCACTTTTATTTGTTGAAAGTCTAGCCTTTGTAAAATAGTAAGTCATGAGAAACCATGCTGTTAACCCTAAGCTGTTTCTGCTGACCCTGTGCTGGTGTCTGCCTGTAAATCAAGCCTCTAGTCATTCCTTCAGACAGCGAGGTGGTTGCCATCCTATAGATACTGAAGTGCCTCTGCTACCTATCCTCCTCCTTTGAACTGTGCTGTGTCAAAGGCCTTTGGGAAATTAGGCTCACTGGTTCGCCTTGGTTTGCATTTATTTACTTCCTGAATGTTTTCTAGTGGATTTGGGTGAGTAATTTTTGCCTGAAGAAATCACTTTGATTTTCGGCTAAGATGTTATGCTTGCTTATTTGTTACACATAATGATTAGTGATTACCGTTATGAGTATTGTGATTTTTAGTGATTATCCAAGCTATCACCAAACTTCACAAATGAGGACATTGATTCTAAGGAATAGTCATACTGCTTTCCACAGTGGTTGTATTGCTTCACAGTCCCACCAGCTGTGTATGAGAGTCCCCATCTCTCCACGTCCCCGCCAGCGTTTGTATTTCCTGTTTCATTGAACCTTGCCATCAGTCCTGGAGTGAGACAGTATCTTATTGTTTTGATTTGCATCTCTCTGATGGCCAGTGATGGCGAGCATCACTGCAAGTATTTGCTGGCCACCTTGAATATCCTCCTTGGTGAAGTGTCTATTCATGTTTTCTGCCCATTTCCCAACTGGATTGTTAATTTCTTTGTGTTGAGGTGTTGGAGTTTTCTATAAATCTTAGAGATAAGTCCCTTGCCAGATATGTAATTATTGGCAAGTATGAATTTGTTGCTATCATTTTATTATGTGCTTTTTCGTTGTGTTGATTTCTTTGTTCTATATCATTTTCTGTGCTGAGCTCGTTTTGTTTATGAATCATGTTATCACTTCCTTCAATACTGTTGTTTTAGTATTTGTTAAATGTTTGTGCTGGTCCTCTTTTTTTATTTTGATGTGAAGGTTTATCATTTTACTTTGAGGTTACCTTGTGATTTCTACTTTTCTTCTCAAGTTTAGAACAGTCTGTTCTATCTTATAGTTGTCTTGACTTCCCTACCATTTAGAAGTTCTGTAACTACATAGCTTTATCCCTCTTTTTGGTTTGTAGTTGTCCTCATTTGTTAATTGATGTCTCTGGTTCCCTATTTATAATCTCATAGACTTATTTACTTTGGATACTTCCATAGCTGGGTTGGTTTCTGGAGTATGTCATCATGTGTGTTAATGGACATTTGTTGTTTGCTATTGTTGGTTCTCTGTCCAAAGCACTCCCTTTAGCATCTCTTGTAAGATTGGTCTGGTTTTAACAAATTCCCTTAATTTCTACTTATCTGGAAATGTTCTAATTTCATCATCATATTTCAGGGACAGTTTTGCTGGGTATATAATTATTGTTGGAAAATTTTCTCTTTCAGGTTTTATATATACTTTCCCATTGTCTTCTTTCCTGCATGGTTTCTGCCAAGAAATCCAAGCTTAGTCTTACTGATTGCTCCTTGTAGGTAACTTTTTTTTTTTTTTTTTCCATCCTGCTTTCCGGATTCTTTCTTTGTCTTTGATTTTGGTGAGTTTGATGATGATATGTCTTGGTGATTTTCTTTTGGGGTCTATCCTGTTTAGGGTTCGTTGGACTTCTTGATTGGATATATTCTCATCTTTCATCATACCAGGAAAATTCTCTTGCAACAAATCTTTGATGATTTTTCCTGTGGTTTTATTTGTCTCTTCCTGTTCTGGAATTCTGATTATACATAGGTTATTCTTTTTGATGGTATCCCACAGGAACCCTAGGCTTTCTTCATTTTGTTTTGATCTTTTTTTCTGGTTGATCCCTTTCCAAAGAAGTATTAAGGTATTTGCCTTCAAGCTCACTGATTCTGTCTTCCATTGATTCAGTTCTACTCCTTTGCCTGTTCAATGTGTTATCTAGTTCTGAAAATTTAGTATTAATGTTTTGGATTTCTGTCTGTAGATTTTGTATCATTTCTAATTTTTCATTTATTTTATCTTTTATTTTTCTTATATTATCTTTCAAAATTGTTCTAGTGTTTTCCACAGTTTTGTCAGTGTTTTCCTTGAGCTGTCTCTCAATTCGTTGAAGGTACCTAAATATAATTCTTTTGAATTCCTTATCAGGGAGTTCCAATGCTGCATCTTCCTCAGGGATGTGTTTTTAGGTCTGTATCCTGGTCCCTTATTTCTGTTGCTTTATCTTGTTTCTTTGTGTGGAGTGTGATGCTCTGTTGTCTCTGAGACGTTGTGACGTTTTTGTGTTTATATTTAATTGGTGATTGTATGGTGGAGTGACTTGCCCACAATTTTCGTTTTCTTTGTTTTATTTGTATGTTATCTACGTAAGCAGGGTACTATGCTGTGCTCCTCTATTTGCTAGTTGGCAGCACTTATACACTCACCTCCTGTCTCCAACCCCTGGTCAGCCTCCCAGATGTCCCTCCCATCCTTGGCAAATGGAGCCTATTCTTAGGTCCTGTTTTTGTTCAGGTTTTTCCACTAGTTGGTGCCTCATCCACTTCTGTATACTTCCAGTCAAAGCTCAGGGCTCCAGGATTATCTTCTATATCTCTGTCAATTGGTTTCTATTTGCTTTGTTGAAGAGGGTCTGTGTAGCTTGTCGGCCTATTCCTCCATCTTACCGGAAGTCCCATTGCAGTTTCTTTTTGAGGTGATGAAAATATTCTGGGATTAGATAATGTGATGGTTGCACAACTCTTAGGACATACTTTAACCTCTCAGTTGTATACTTTAAATGCATGAATGTTATGGTAAATAGATTATATCTCAATAAAGAGTGCATAAACCCCAAATGAAGTACCGATTGAGCTATTTTAACAAACGGATGCCCCATTGGAAGCACTCACTCGGTTATGCCAAGAGATTTGGAAGACAGCCATCTGGCCAACTGACTGGAAGAGATCGTACCCATTCCAAAGAAAGGTGATCCCACAGAATG
>NW_006921617.1:9669629-9691432 GCF_000298275.1 Orycteropus afer afer
ACTTCGTCTCACCTATTTTGGTCATGTTGTCAGAAGGGACCATTCCCTGGAGAAGCATGTCATGCTTGGTAGGGTGGAGGGTCGATGAAAGAGGGGGAGGCCTTCAACAAGATGGATTGACACGGTGGCTGCGATGATGGGCTCAAGTATAGCACAGATCATGGAGCTGGCGCAGGATAGGGCAGTGTTTTGTTCTGCTGTGCATGGGGTCACTATGAGTCGGAAACTACTCGACGGCACCTAACAACAACAAAAACAAACCCCAAAACAACCAAACCTATTGCCATGGAGTTGATTCTGATTCAGATTCATAGTTACCCTTTAGGACAGAGTAGAACTGCCCCCTAGGGTTTCTAAGGCTGTAAATCTTTACAGAAGCAGACCCCTCATCTTTCTCTCATAGAGCAGCTCAGAGGTTTGAACTGTCAGGCTTTTGGTTAACAGGTGAATGATCTAACCATTATACTACCAGTAGGATGGGAGCTCTGGTGGCATAGTGCCTAAGGCATTTGACTGCTAACCAGAAGGCTGGTGGTTCAAACCCACCAGCCACTCCGCGGAAGGAAGGAAGGTTGGGCAATCTACTTACATAGTGATACCGCCTTGGAAACCCAAGGAGGGGTTGCTATGAGTCAGAGCCAACTCGACAGCAGTGTGTTTGGTTTTTTTGGGTCTATGGAAGTAGATTGACCCATCTTCCCTCCCCCAAGCAGCTGGTAGGTTTGAACTGCCAACCCTCTGGTTCCTAGTCAGCTGCTTAAGCACTGCACCATCAGAGCTCCATTTATACTATCAGAGCACCTCAAAAAGAATAAAAGAAGTCTCTGTGATTTGAGAGACTCTTTGAAGCTCATTTATTCAAGAGAAGGATATTTATAGGATTGATTTCCTTCAAATTATATTTTCAGTTTGGAAAACGTAGCCATGAGATGCTCACCTCTATTCCTTCTCCTGCAGGCTTTATTCCATTGCATAGTGAGTGAATGAGGATAGGAGTGTGGTGGGCAGCTCAGGGAACTGTAGACCGATGGAATTCAAGCAGAGAGACTTGACATACTTCCTAGAGGCCTCCTGTCTGAAACTTTGGCATGTACCAGTGATCTGTGAAGAGGCCAAGTATAGAAACTTGGTTTTCTGGGAAGGATTTTGCTGTGGCTGATGAGTCTAGCTAAGACCCAGGTGTCAGCAGCAGAGGCAGCCTTGGCCTTTCTTTTTGTACACAGCTGAGGCTCTCCAACAAAGAGATGACAAAGCAGTAGGATATAGGAGTCCCGCAGATTCAAAGTGGCTCTCATAGCAGGGCTTCTACACAGGCCTTGGGGAAAGTAGGTGTGGGGTTATTTACAAACTGGTGGCAGCCTTCCAGAAGAAGCTGGATTCTTCCATCTCTGCTATACCAAGTTCTGTTTCCAACCCATGAGCATCCCAAGGAGACACTGTAAAACCATACCTATTTCTATGTGTATTAATGTGTTGTCGTTATGTGCTGTCAAGTAGATTCCAACTCATAGAAACCCTATCGGACCAAGTAGAACAACCTTAATATTACCCTGCCCCATTGGGTTTTCTTGGCTATGATCTTTAGGGAAGCAAACCACCAGATCTTTCTCCTGCAGAGGCACATGGTGGGTTCGAACTGCCGACCTTTTGGTTAGCAGCCGAGCTTGTTGAACCACCAAGCTTCCTTCATTAAATAAAGTAAAAGTGTCTTTTTAAAAAAGATGTTCCCTGTGTGTTCATCATGATCGCATTTTTTTGTTGCTTTCTTAGAACTTTTAAAGATTGTGTGGATATCTTTAAGATATGTGTGTCTTTTTTCCTTTTACTATCTGTTGGTATACCGTTGACTTAAACTCTTGGCAGGCAGAGTTTGTCCTTGACTGCTTGATTGTGTGAGAACTGTTGAGTAGCAAACTAATTTTGGGTAGAATAGTAAAGCTGCTTGTGAAATCTAACTAGGAGAGACTGTCCATGTTTGTATCAGCTTTAGTTTTCATAAACTCTCAGGACTGCCACATGCAGTTCTGTAGGACACAACCTTCCCAGCTGTGAGCAACAGCCCATTGCTTCAGAAACACTTAGGTGTAATAAAGACTTTATTTTTTCAGAGTGGATAACTAATGCAGATAGAGTCTTAGGCCTAGGGTGGTTTTTTTTTTTTTTTGGTAATGAATAAACAAATTGTAGTATATTCATGAAAAATGAACAAGGTACTGTTAAATACAATAGGGATGAATCTCACAAGCACACACCAAGTACAAAATGCCAGACACACAAAAAAGTTCTATTTATATGAAGTTCATAAACAGGTAAAACTCCCTTGTTTTGGGAGTTTTGGAAGTGCTGGAAGTCATGAAAGAGTCACCTTGATAGAGGAATGTTGGCTGTCACTGAGAGGGCACTGGTCCTTCATAGTGCATGTCATACTCTGTTTCTTGTCTGGGTTGTGTTTACACAGATATGCCCATTTTATCAACCATATTCAAGATTCATGATAAAGATAAGGGCCCAGTTCAATATTTGTTCTTTTGTGTCTGACTTACTTCAGTCATCATCATGTTTTCAAGGTTCATCCATGTTGTAGAGAGTTACAGTTGCTCCACATCCTCACCAGCATTTGGTGGTATCAGTCTTACAGTAGCTGTTCTAGTGGTGTATAATGGTCTCCATAGCTTTTTACCAAGCTGCCTTTCTTACTCATCCATGAGTCATTAGAAAGATTAGCTTCCCTTTGTAGATGCAGATAATGTAGCTTTGGGTCATAACATTTGTGGTGTGGTGGGCAATGGTGATAGGGTATCAGGTAGATAGTTCTCCATATTTTAGGCATGGGTCTTCCCACTTTTCCCCCTTCAAACACTGAATTTGCTTTTTGGTAGGTGAAATTTTCCTGCCTTTTTAGTTTTTCAACCTCATGATTCAGGCAGGGGCTCAAGGCATCTTAGAACCTTACTTAAAAAAAGTAACATCCTTCCCCCTCCACTCTTTTCAGCAAGAGTGGAGAAGAGAAATTAAACTTATTTCAAAGTTTTCATTTAGTGTTTGTATTTGCATTTAGTATTTGTATTCAGCAGTGGTATTCAAGAGAAAGAATTTGAGGAACTGGAGGATCAGGGAGACCCACAGGAATCTGACCCAGAAATGACCTTGTTACCTGGTGTATCTGTTGCTGGTGTGTGGATAAAGCAGGCAGCACTCATTACCGCTTGGAACTGACCCTTCCATTTTTCTGCCAGTTGTGAGGGATAAAATATAGTAAGAGGAAATATTCTTGATTTTCAAATATTAGTTTTAAGCGTGCTAAGATTGTGCCACAGTTTTCACTATGGCAATTTCATAGTCTGTAATCTTAAGAGAAATGGGACTCCCTCTTTCACTCAGAGAGTCAGCAGAATTTTAACTATGGAAAACAAGAATGAAGGCTCAACTTTATTTATGAGCTGTTTTGATGTCACAAAACACATCTTTTAACCACTTATTTGTTCTTAAATAGTACAGGTCTTCACAATACTATGGGAGTACTGTCTTTTGAATATCTTTACAAACTTTTAAGACTTCTGGATTTAGTTTTGTGTTGGGGCCAGCCAGCCACGCACTGCACCATCTCCAGGGAAATTGATACCCTAGAGGCCTTTACTGTGTAGAGGTTGATTGACTGTTTCTGTTTAAGAGCTCTACTTTAGTGAAAGATTAGAAAGGTTGAAGGTTAAGTTGAAACTGGGGAGTAATATAGCCAACTGGAAACCCTTTAGAATACACTCTTTAGGGAAAAGGAGAAGTGTTGAGGTCTTTCACATACTCTCACTTCAGAGTGCTTGTTTTGTGTCATGGTGCTGGGTACAGTGCATATAAATGATGAATAAGATAGTGTCTGTTCTGGTTACCTAGAGCTGCTCTGACAAGAAATATACCACAAATGGGATGGCCTTAACAAACAGGAGTTTATTCTTACAATTTAGAAGATTTAAGTCCAAGTTCAAAGTGCCAGGCTCTAGGAGCTGGATGAAAGCCCCTCAACCTTGGGCTCCAGCTCCACCTCCTGCTCCCGGCCCACTGGAGCTAGAGGCGTTTCTTCACTCAGACAGCTGCTGGCTGCTGAGGCTGAGAATTCCCAAGGTTGATAAGTAAAAAAGCATAGTTCCAATGTTACCAAACCACATGGCAGGCCATTAACTTAAGTCCATTGTAAGTCCCAAGGTTGGCAGAGCATAGCAGACTGCTGAGCAATGACACAGCTACATGCAGGGTCCAAGCGTGCCATAAGCAAGAGACCATTCTCAAAGCTTCTCCTTATATATAGGAAGCAGACCACATCCCAAAGTGCTTGTGGTAGATCCTACCATGGAGTTGATTGCCAGTCTCATTATGGAGAATAACTACCACCAGCTGCCCAGCCACTCAACCAGGCCCAGCCAAGTTGACACACAAACATAACTACCACAGTGTCTGTGATAGTTGGAGCTGCGTGTCAACTTGGCTGGACCACAATTCTGTGTGGTTTAAGCTGTTGTGATGTGGTTATTCCCATGATGGGATGGGATCAGATGATTATGTTTTGAGCAGCCAATCTGTTGAAAGGGAGTTTCTCTAGGGGTGTGGCCTGCTTCCAATATATCTATGGACATCCTGGGAAAAGAGACATTCTTCTGTGGATCGGGATTCTGTTGTGCTGCCTACAACTGTCCGTGAGTGAACAATCCATCATTCAGCCTGAAGATCTTGGATTCATCATTCGTTGGAGTCAACAGCCAGTGTACTGCTTGACAGCCTTGAGTTCCTCAGCCCCTATGGCTGCAAGAGTCAGGAAAAGCCCCCAGCTTGATGGGGAAAAGCCTCCAGCTTGACGTTTGATCCAGGAACTTTGGACTTGCCAGCTTCCATAAGTGTGTGAGCCATTTTCCTAAGATAAATTTCTCTTTATATACATATATATATAAGCTTTACTGGTTTTGTTTCTCTAGAGAACCCCTTCTAACACAGTGTCTCTGCTCTTAAGGACTTTATAGTTCTAGGAGGAGAGACAGACATGAATCCAACTAAGTCAACTGTGAGAAATATGTTGAGGTTTTAGGAAGGACCCAAAAATAAGAGTGAGCTATTATCTCTCTCTCTCCTCCTCCTCTCTTCCTTTCTCTCTGTCAATAATTTATGGACTTGGGTGGGATTATTTACTCTAACTGGTTATCTAAGACAAGAGTTTCTTTTTTTCTTATGGTCTACCAGTGACCACTTTTTGTCTCTTCAGACTCCTCCAAAGCTTGGGCTGGGTATAAAAGGACTTGCCACACCCATGAGGCATTTCACTACTTAGGAGCATTTCTTCCTTTTTTTTTTTTATTATTTATTGTGATTTGGGTGAAGATTTACAGAGCAAATTCGCTTTCCATACAGCAGTTCACATATACTTTGTTGCATGTTATTGACCACAGTTTACCACAATGCAACAGCTCCCCTCCCACTTCCTTCCCATAGTTACCTCTTCCCAGTGTCCATCCCTCCATACTCTCCTGCCCCCTGAGCTGTCTCCCTGTGCATAAGCAGCCCTTCCTTCTCCCATGATTGTTCTCTCCAGGGCATGTGTCTACTTGAGGTAAATGTTTAACTCACATGCCTGTACTTTGTTTGGCTGGAAACCACAGGTGTGGGTTCAATTCCAGACCTGAAGGGCAGCTAGGGGCCATAGTCTCAGTGGTTCCACCAGGCTCTATTGGACCAGCAAACCTGGTCCCCACCTTCTTTTTTTTTTTTGCCTCCAAATGATTTTGAGTTTTGTTCCACATTGTTCTCCCACTCTATCCAGGATCTCCTACATCTCTTCCAAGTGGATGACAGTGGTAGCCGGGCACCATCTAGTTCTTCTGGTCTCATAGTTGTATAGGTTGCAGATTGGATGGTGTACCAGTCGCTAGGACTGATTGTTTCCATTAATTTTGGTTTTCTTCTTGATGAGGAGAGACCCATCGTTGCATCTAGATGGCAGCTTGCTAGCTTTTAAGATCCCAGTCACTACTCGCCAAAGTAGGAGGTGGAACAAAGTTTTGTATAGTATGTTATACCAATTGAGCTTGATGTCCCCTGCGACTATGGTCCCAAGCCCGCAGGTTCAACTACTCGGTTGCTCTGGGTAGCTGGCTGTGACCAAGCAGTGACCACAACCTTGCCACTTAGAGGAGCATTTCTGATGAAAGACTGGGTGCTGAGAGGAGGCAGAACCCAAGGGTTAGAAGTTCTGGATTTAATTTATCTCCCTCTCAGCGGTCCTCCTTATCACAGTAACTGCACTGCAGTTTCTCCCACACTGAAAGGGAAATTAGGAAAGGGCTAAGAGCAAAAGTCAGGACTGTCACAGAGACACAGAGCAAATTCTCCATGATGTCCTCTTCAATGTGCCAAACAGAGGGCTCTGGCCACTCTCTAGGACTGTGGTGCCAACAATTACCTCAGCTTTCACTTCTGTAGGGGAAGGAACTTCAGAATAAACCACATCCTTCATGTGCTGGAGGTCTGAACCTGGTGTTTTAGTTTTTGAAGTCCCTCACCCAACCTAGGTCTTGATTAGGAGGGAGACATATTTAGTGGAATCATGACTGAGAGAGAACGAGAACTCTTAAGCTTGTAGTTTGGCTACTCAAAAATCAGATCCCAAACAAAACTTCGTTTAGTTAAACACACACACATATGCACAAATGAAACAAAACAAAATAACAACAATCACGATAAAAAAGCACAACCATCCAGAGAAAATGCATTCAGAACTTTCCATCCCAACAGATGTTTGAATCATTTGAAGTCATTTAGAAAGTCTCTGAATAAGCATAGAAACTGATTGTGTCTTTGTTCTGAAAATCTCGATTAGTAAGTGTAGTGATGGAGGAAATACTGCCTGCACGGCCCACTGCACACCTAATATTCTGTCAGTAGGAAATCAGCCCTTGTCCCCAGACCATCCAGAACTGAGAGACAGACCGAAGACTGGGGTCTGGAAGGCCAGGTTCCTCTAGAATCTCAAAAATTCCAGATTTAGGAGGATTTGAAAGCTTAGGTTATCTGCTGTGGAAATGCTTAATTCCTTTTCTCTGGACATTTTTGGAAGGCTTTCTGCTTTTTTAATCTCTTGATTTCTTGTTTGTGACCAAGTTCAAATTCCAAAGGGAGAAGCAGCCAATATGTGTGATTATTTCCTCTTGCACCAAGTGGAACTAAAAGAGTGAACTTACTTCACTAGAAATAAATGTACCCTTTGGACCTTAAAATAAAATGAGCATGCATGGTTGGTCTGGTCCCTGTGCCTTTTGTGCAGTAATTAAACACAAAAATGAAAAAAGATGTCAGAGGAATGTATTCATGATCTTTTTTTAGACCCAAGGCAGAAAAAGAAGGAGAATCTTTAAAAAGAATCTTTTTCCTCCATGCTCCCTTTGCAGGGAAGGCTGCCTGGTGGAGAGGAAATACAGGATCTGGCTTGTCTGGGGATCACATTCTGGCCCCACAGCTCAAGGGCTGTACAATCTTAGATTTTTTTCTCTCTCTTTTTTTTTTAAGTATAATTTTATTTATGTTTTGTTGTTGAGAATATACACAGCAAAACATATACCAACTAAACAATTTCTACATGTACAAATTCAGTGACGTTGATTATATTCTTCAAGTTGTGTAACCATTCTCACCCTCTTTTTCTGAATTGTCCTACCCCATTAGCATAAAGTCACTACCCTCTAAAGTTCGTATCTGATCTTTCGGGTTGCTGTTGTCAGTTTGATCCCATACAGAGAGATCTTAAAAGAGTACAGTGCTCAAAGCAGACACTCTTTACTAGTTAAGTGTCTTATTTCTCTAGTGCTGCTGTAACAGAAATACCACAAGTGGTTGGCTTTACCAAGCAGAAATTTATTCTCTTAACAGTTTAGGAGGCTAGAAGACCAAGTTCAGATGCCAGCTCTAGAAGTGTGTATCTGTGTCTCTTGTTCCTAGGAGGATCCCAGCACAGGCACCCTGGGTCAAAGGACATGTTCCACTCCTGGCTCCTCTTTCTTAGTGGTAGTAGGTCCCCCTTCTCTGCTTCCTTCTCTCTCCTTTTATTTCTTGTTAAGATAAAAGGTATTGCAGGCTATACCCCGGGGAAGGTCCCCTTACATTGGATCAGGGCTGTGATGGAGCTAAGGGTGTTACAACCCACCCTTAATTGTAATCCTTTTACACTGATCAGTTTATCATATCAAATCACATCATGGGGTATCATTACATATCTGAACTTCTAAGCCACTGAGAATCATGGCCCAGCTAAGTTGACAAAGATTTGGGGGAGACACAATTCAGCTCATGACATTAAGTTAAACTATTATTTGGTTTTAAGAAGACTTCAGGAAATATTTCTGGTTCAAAGTTTAAAGATTATCTCAGGGCACTAGATTCTGGGTTCATCCAACTTTCATGGCTCCAAGAAGTCTAGAGTACATGAGAATTTGAAATTCTGTTTTATATATTCCCCCTTTTGATCAGTGTTCTTTTGTGGGATCTTTCATAAAAATATTCAGTAATGGTAGGTGGACACCCTCTAGTTCTTTTGGTCTCATGGCAAAGGGGGCAGTTGTTCATGGAGGCAGTTAGCCACACATTCCACATTCTCCTCCTATTCCTGACTCTCCATCTTTTTCTGTTGTTCCAGGTGAATAGAGACCAATTGTTGTGCCTTGTATAGCTGCTTACAAGCTTTTAAGACTCCAGGCACTAGGAGTTAGAACAGAAGTACTGGGATATCCCATGAAATCATGACCCTAAACCTCCAAACCAAGGAACTAAATCCACTGAAATCGTTGTTTGTACATAATCAGCCTTGGCATCTGCTGCTTTTTGGGTCAGTGTTGTAAATATATCTGTCACACAACTTTTGCCAATTTACCTTTTTACAGGTATACAATTAACTGACAACCATTACAATAGTTGGCTGTGGAACCCTACCTTCAATCAACATGACATTTTTATCACTATCAACACCCCTCTTACTCCCTCCCCGGGAGCTCTGGTGATACAGTAGTTAAGGCATTCCTCTGCTAACCAGAAGATTGGTGGTTCAAACCCATCAGCTGTTCTGTGAGAGAAAGATGAGGGAATCTGTTTCTGTAAAGATTTACAGTCTTGGAAACCCTATGGGGCAGTTCTACTCAGTCCTATAGGGTCATCATGAGTTGGAATCAGCTCGATGGCAATGAGTTGGGTTGATGGGCATTTAGGTTGTTTCTACCTTTTGGCTATCATGAATATTGCTGTGGTGAATATTGGCGGACAGTCTCTGAGTCTCTGCTTTCAAGTCTTTTGGGTATATACCTAGGAGTAGAATTACTGGTTCATATGGTAATGATATTTTTAGTTTTTTGAGGAACTGCCACACTGTTTTCCACAATGGCTTGCTGTTTTGCATTCCCACCAGCAATGGGCAAGGATACCATCTTAGGTATCTTAACTTCTCTGAGCAATGGTAAACAATGAGGATTATAAAACTTCACATAATTGTTATGAGGACTGAAAGAGATAATATATATAACACTTTTAGCACAGGGCTTGGCACAGGGCAGGCTCTCATTAAAAACCAAACCAAACCAGTTCTATCAAGCCATTTCTTACTCACGGTGACCCCATATGTATGAACTGTTCCATAGAGTTTTTGATGGCTGTGTCCTTTTGAAAGTAGATTGCCAGGACTTTCTTCCAAGGTGCCTCTGGGTGGTCTCATACTGTCAGTCTTTTGGTTAGTAGTTGAGCACTTACCCGTTTGTTGTAGTAGTCACTAAATGACTAAATGTTCATTATTACTATCTTACTATAATCACTGTAAGACAGTGTCATTAACGGGAGAAACCCTGGACATACTCAAACCAAAAAACTAAACTCACTGCTTCCAAGTTGGCTCCAACCCATAGTGACCCCTCCTTGGGTTTCTGAGGTGGTATTTCTACAGAACTAGATTGCCCAGTCTTTCTTTTGAGGGGTAGCTAGTGGGTTTGAGCTGCCAGTCTTCTGGTTAGCAGGCAAATGCCTTAGGCACTATGCCACCAGAGCTGGATCTCAACGCTCAGAGAACTACTTGGCTAAAGTCTCCTTTTCCATTTCTGAGAGCCATGGGGGACAGACAGGTATGTGGCAGCTACATGGGACTGTGTGGCTATTGTCTCTCTCATGCTCTGCCCTTCAGGTGATCTCTTCGGCGTCCTGGAGTTTCCCTTCCTGTATTTCTACAGATTCCACAGCAGCTGCTGTGCCAGGTAATCTTTAACTACAGAACCCATTGCTCTATTACTCTGTATGTTTTCTGTACTTTCAGCTGTGTTTCAGTCTCAGTACATTCGTGTCGTTGTGGGTATTTGGATGTGTTGTGGAAGTGAGTGGTGGTAGGTGTGAGCAGCTCCCTCATCGGTCAGCACATTGTTACTGAGTGCTCTCAGGTGTCAGTGCTGTGCTGGATCCTGTGAGGAACCCCATCCTGCAGAGGTCCCTCGGCCAGGGTAGTGGTTGCAGACTTGGCTGAAGAGTTCAAATCCTCCCACTTTTTGTCTCCATAAGTAAATCTTACACAGAGCACCAATATTTAGATCCAGAATTCTACCCTTTCTGCTTCTAACTTGACCTTCCTCTTGCTCCTGAAGGCAGCCTCTGCAAAACCTTCTCTGAGCCCTAAGACTCTGGGAAACAGGTTGGAAACCAGTGATTAGAAGATGTCTAGACCACACAGTGATGGTGAATATTTGGCCTGGGAAAGCACTCAGTGATTTAGGCCCATTAGAAGGATATATTTAGATATACACCCTGCCCCCTTTTCCTTCAGTGATCCCCACTTAGTTTGACTTTATTATGCTGAGGAGTGGAAAGGCTTTTGGGAACCATCTCAAAAGCATGTGTTCTGACATGATGGAGAGACTGGACCTGGGTTAAATCCTAGCACTGCTGCTTGCTGATGATGTGGCCCTTGGACAGGTTCTTCAGGTTCTCCTGAGCCTTATTTTTCTCATCTGTAAAATGGAAAAACAATACCAAGGCAGGGTATTGTATATATTAAATAAGATACGTAAGGCCCTAACCATTGTGCCTGGCCATCTAAATGAGGACCATTACCTGCTCAGGTACATGTTAACACATAATGAGCAATTGCTGAATGAAAATCAAACTAGCTGCTCTCACACATATAAAAGGGCACCTTGTGAAACAGTGATTCTTTACAGAACGCTAAATTGCTGATATGTGGTCAGATACTGTTTTGATGAGAGTACGTCACATTCCTCAGGTGTCTTGGGACAGAAAAAAAAATCAAGATTATAGTTTTGTTTCTACATTTGAGCCTCAAAATGATTTATTGGTCACCCTCAGAAAACTCTCAAGAGGATGCTGACAGAATTCATCTTGCCAGTTCCTGTCATTTAGCTTAGGTACATTCACTGGACTGGGGGCTGGGATTGCAGTGTAGTCTCAGCCCTGCATGGTCCGTATTGACTTAGGTTTCTGAGTGAATGAGTAATTTCATGAATAAGAATCAACACAAAGCTGGTTCCTTCGAGGCAGAGGTCAATACAGTTCCTCTTTTCAACTTCTCCATAGTCAGTACACCAGCTGCTCCCTTCTTCATAGCATTCTTTGTCTTTGCTGAGGTTGGTAATTCACTGCAACTTTATACTTATGGTTGTGTGGTTTATTAGGGTAAAGGATCCAACTCATGAATAACTCGGGGCTTGAATAAGCTGGAATAACAGGATACAACTCAGAAGTAGCTCAGTAGCAATATAAAGAGGTACTCAGACAAGGTTTGGGGAGGTCCCCAAAGTGGGGGGGGGCACGTGCCTCCCCAGGGGGCTCTCCTTTTAGGAAGCTCTCCCTGAGGAAGCTTCTCTGAGCCTTAGTGTTTTGGGCTTTTATCAACCAGCTCACACTCTCATTATTGGTTACCAAGTAGGTCCCCACACTGGCTCCTGCTCATTAATATAAACTCTCAGGTGAGGCCAGTGTAGCCCAGTGGCTCTGTGAGTTATTTTGCAGAGGCCAGGGACAAAAGCTAAACTGCTTCAGGTAAAGTAAGTCTTAGCCCCACACTGGGAGTCTGGTTCATTTGGCTGCAGGGCAGACAGAGTAGAGAGAGGAGGTTAACAATATGTTGTTATTTGGTACAGAGCAACCCGGTTTATGGGTCATTGGTGTTGGCTTTGTGGGGACACCTGGGTCTATTTCTGCTCCTTTAAATCTGCATCATGAAAATTAGAATAATTTATTTCTGTTATATTATACCCCCTGGCTTCAGTACAAAGCTATAATCTCTTTAAGAGTACGTAGGTTTTTCCCCAGGTCATTTCATGGCTCCTCCATGACCATGTCTCAGAATGAGAGTTGTCACCTTTGAGAGGTCCTGGGTGAACTAAGAAGGGGTCATGGAATCTGAGGGAACAATGGTGGCTGTGACCTGCAGACCCATTAACAAGGAACCCTGGGCTCCTTCACTTCTGGGATCCTCCCTCTGCTTTGATGACCTTTCTATACAGCAAGGGGTAGGAGAGCAGGAAGTAGAAGGAGAAAGGTAAAGTATCCATGCACAATTTAAAAGTCATTCACACACATTCAAATCAAGTGCCAGGAGGACTCATAGACACTCTCAGCTGCTGTGGCTTTTCCCTCCCCATATCACCCCTTGTCATCTCTCTACTCTACAGCTCTTCACAGGCAAAGGCATGAGTGACCACCTGGTCACTGTTCCCATGGTGAGGTGGAAATAGAGCTATTTGAAGAGCCTGGAAACCTGCATTCTAATTATGTCTCTGCCTCCATTTCCTCATTAAAAAAGTCAAATTTGGGGGCTGGACCATCTTTCTGTTCTTAAAGGGTCTGATTTCCATGAGGTAGGATGAAGATCACCATGTTGACACCTATTTAAGAACATAGAATCTGAGGCAAGGAAAAAAAGGGGGATGTGATTAAGATTACAGGTCAGTGAGCACAGCTAAGTCCAGGTCGCTTGATTTGCAGCCTGCTGCTTACCCACAAAGCCCTCTCTGCCTGCCAGTGTGAATGACTTGATGTCTTAATCTGTAGCTGTCCAGTCGCCCATAACTGCAGATACAAATCTGAACAAACTATGCAGGCCACAAGGGCCCATCATGCATATGGACAGTGGATGCCTAACACCTTTCCCTAGTTCTGCCCCAAGAATGTGGCTGTGCGCTAATTTACCTAATGAGGTGAAAGTCTGTGAAAGTTGGCTTTAGGTGTGTCTAATCTCATTCAACCTGCCTTTTTCAACCTGATAAACGTTTCTTTAATACCTACTTTGATGAAGGCACTGTGTTAGATAGGCTCTGTGAGGAATCACAGAGAAGCTCAGCATTGGGCTCGTGCCCCTAAGCTTTGGCACCAATGACTATAACAAACAAACAACAAAAAACAAACCCTTTGTTGTATAGTCGATTCTGAATCATTGCAACCCCATAGGACAGAGTAGAACTGCCCCTAGGGTTTCTAAAGCTGTAAATCTCTGCAAAAGCAGACTGCCACTATCTTTCTCCTGTGAAGTGATGGCTGGGTTCAAACCACTGACCTGCTGGCTAACAGCCGAACACTTAACCACTGTGCCACCAGGGTGCCAGTGAGTATAATAAAGGTCAGATAATGGTGAGATGCTAGAGGCTCTGTAGGCACAAATGAAATATAACTCATATGACCTGCCTCTCTGGCTTGGGCTCCAACTATAGTCATGTTTCTTGCTTTTCACATTGCAATTTAAAATAAAATTCACACTCAAGCCCCACTTGCACATACTTGTAGGAAGTCAGCCTCTTTCTCTTGAGGCTGCTCCACCATACTCTATTCCCTGGTTGTCCTGCCACTAAATGTCAGAAAGAATGACAATTCTGTTTGACACTCCCTTTGCTTTGGCCTTGACCACACGATGACACTTCTGAAAATGGTTCTAGCGCACACCTCTGCATCTCTGACCACTGCTGTGCCAATGCCTTTGCTGGCCTAGACCTGTGAGTAGCCCAAGATGCTGCCCCAGCCTCGGGCTCTTTTTCTTCACCTACATGTGCTGAGGCTTGCATCCCCAAAGCATACTGTCTGCCTGGTTAGGGGAGTTGTCCCTTTCATTTCTGAAACCTACTTTCCCTTTCAGACGAGTACCATTAGTTTAAGGGCCAGTTCAGGCCCCTCTTCTCATAGGGTGAGTTTTCCTTTGGAAGTCTTTTTCTGGCAATTTGAGCTTCCTAGTAGAACTTGGAGTTATTGAAGCTCTACTTTGGCAGGCACCAATCTCCAGAAGCAATCTGGGAGGAGCATGAAGTAGTATCCTCCACAATTTTTTTTTCTTTCATGATTTAGCCAGAGACCTCTCAACTTTCTATGTCTTCTCCCCACCTCCAGTGCAGTGCTCTCACCATGTTGTTTTGTTAGGTGCCATTGAGTTGACTGCAATTCATAGTGACCCCATGTGGCAGAGTAGAACAGTCTTAGAGGGTTTTCTTGGCTGTAATCTTTATGGGAGCAGATTGGTCTTTATCCTGCAAAGTGGCTAGGTGGGTTTGAACTGCCAGCCTGTCAGTTAGTAGCTGAGTGTTTCACTGTTGTGCCACCAGGGCTCTTTCCTTTCAATATAGCTCCTTTGAAAAGTGGAATGTGTTTATTTATTTAGTAGAGATTATTTTAATTTTCCTTTTGTTTTTTTATCCAGAGATCACTGGAAAACAGATGAGAGAGAAATTGTGTGATAATTAAAAATTGACTGGTAAAATGTAGCAGAAAATAGTTTGCTATTGGGTAAAGGAAGACAAACCTCACTAACTAAAGAATATTTTCTCCTTCCAGTGGATTTTTAGGATTCTTTCTCATGTTCAGCACAGTGAAGCTAAAAAACACCATGGCCCCAGGGCAGTGTGCAGCCTGGATTTTTTTGGCTAAGGTAAGAGAGGGGAGGGGTGGGGAAATCTTTCCAAGAGCCTCTGTGTGTGGGGTTCTCAGAGCCTGTTCAATGGGTGGTTCCATCTTCCTGAAATTATTTCCAGCCACTGGCCCTGAGCCTGATCCTTCACTAATTCAGGCAACGTTTTTTTTTTTTTAATTTTTATTGTGATTTGGGTGAAAGTTTACAGAACAAATTCATTTTCCATACAGCAGCTCATACACATTTTGTGTCATGACATTGACTGCAATTCCCCCACAGTGCAGCAGCTCTTTTCCCACTTCCTCCCCATAGTTACCCCTTCCCTGTGTCCTTCCTTCCCATGCCATCCCACCCCCTGAGCTGTCTCCCTGTACAAATACTGCCTTTCTGTTCTCCCATGATTGATCACTCCAACTAGTGTATTTACCTGATGTAAATATTCAGCCCATATGCCTCTCTGTTATTTGGCTGGAAGCCACAGGAGAGAGTTCAATTCCAGACCTGAAGGGTAACTAGGGGCCATAGTCTCAGGGGTCTCACTGGGTTCCATCAGACCAGCAAACTTGGTCTTTTCTTTTTATGATTGTGAGTTTTGTTCCACTTTGTTCTCCCACTCTAACCAGGATCTCCTGAACCAATCCCCCTCTGAGTGGTTGACAGTGGTAGCCGGGCACTATCTAATTCTTCTGGTTTCTGGTCTCATGGTAATTCAGGCAACAATTTCTGAGGCCTTCCTCCTATTTTAAAGGAGCTCTGTTGGCATAGTACCTGAGGCATTTGACTGCTAACCAGAAGGTTGGCGGTTCAAACCCAGCCACTCTGTGAAAGGAAGACTGGACAATCTATTTCCATAAAGATTTACCGCCTTGGAATCCCAAAGGGGGCTTTTGTGAGTTGGAATCAACATAATGGCAGTGAATTTGGTTTTTTGAGTTTTGGTCCACCTATTTTAATCAGCATTACCTATTCAGTCTTTATTGCACTTCTGGAAGGTGACCTTGCATAAACACCTTGCCTTCCCTGAGCCTTATATTCCCTCATCTTAAAATTCTAAGGCCCTTCTGGCTTCTAGATACATGGAACAGTTCTTAATTTCCTTTCCTGTGGGCTCTGACAGTCTCCAGAACTCAAGTGGCTTGCCCAAGAATACTCAGCCTATCACAGGTGATAGAGATAGGAAAAGAGAAAAATGGCTTCAATGAAGTCTTTAAAATGGGATTATTATAAAAATGCCCATTATGTATCTGAGTGACTATGGTTAAAGTAGAAGATAGAGAGGTGAGAAAACTAAGAAGAAACAAGAGTGGGAAAGCAGCTGTGGGGTGCATAGTCCTAAATGCTTTCACTTAACTCATTCTATTGGGTTACTAAATTTCTGTTAGGGAGTCACATTGTGGGACCCTGGGTTCTGCTCCCAATGAGTAAGATTTCTTAATCAATTGAATGAAATTGTGAAATTGTGACTTTAGCCATCTGTATACTTTTTGGTTGATTTTTTTTTTCCTGAGAAAATAACATTTTTCTTTGAAAATCAGACTTTATGGTGATACTTTCATCCTAATAGTCTGCTTTTCAATAGCAGTAGTCATTCCAGTCCCAGCAGAATGTAAAGAATGGTTGAGATACTAACTTCCATCTTCATGGAGTGAGGAGATTGACAAACCTTCTCCCCAAAAAGCAATCAGCCATAGGACACAATGGCCCTTGAGACCAGAATAAGTGGATGGTGCCTGGCTACAAATGCCAACCACACAGGAAAGGATCAAATCTGGAGATCCTGGATAAAGTGGGAGGGAAAACGTGTAACAAAACCCAAAAACTCAATAATGACCAGAATTACTGGTCAGATGAAATCTGGTGAGACTCCCATACTATGGCCCTGAAATACATTTGGTGCCTGGAATAAAACTCACCCCCAGAGGCAGGCTTTCAGCCCAGTAGTTAACAAGATGTATATATGCAGACCACTCAACCCAGGATGCCACACCCACACACTCAATGGTAATACATCCCTTAAAGCAATAGACCATGGGACACCAGAGGACCAGCATTCAAACTGAGGAAATGCAGGACAAACAGGAGTACATAATTATGAGGAGCACAGGGGGAGGGTTGCAGGGTAGGGAGGGGAAGAGACTGGGTTAGGATTGGACATGGCAAATGGGGAATGAAACTAAATGTACACGTGATGTTGAATGTAAAACAAGCTCTTAAAAATAATAATTAATTAAAAAAAAACTATAAAGCTGGACAAAACTGTCAAAAATAGCCATTTCACTTCTCTAAAAACTGACGAAAGGCATGGAACAAGCTGAGAAGCATTTGTGCATGAAAACTACGGAACTTTGGGTTTGAGCTTTGCTGTTCTTGCCCAGGGTTGCTCCCATTCCTTTCTCCCCAGTTCTATCAATGTGAGCTCAGCCAAGCAGGGCAGGTGGTGGAGACCAGCAGTCTTGTTGCCACATGCAGAGGAAGTGTACTCTGTTTGGAGCACTGTCCAAGAGCTTCCACTAGCTTGAGTTTATAGTCTGTTTGGAGCAACCAATAGTCAAGTGGACTAGCCTGGGATTTAATAGTTCTGGGAATGATGCTGTGGTTAAAGCATTGGGCTTCTAACCAAAAGGTAGATGGTTCAAGCCCACCACAGGAGAAAGATGAAGCAGTCCACTTCTGTAAAGAAATAACAGTTTTGAAAATCCTATGTGGCAGTTCTATTCCTGCCTGTAGAGTCACTGTGAATTAGAATTGACTTGGTGGCAGTGGGTTTGGTTTTGGGGTTTTTTGGGAGGTGAAGCATCATAAGGGGCTTGATAGTTCTCTGTGTATCCCAGATTGATCTTAGCCTGTATATGTGGGCAGCAGAGATGGAGAGTGCCCAAGCCACCCACACATCACCGGCCAACAGTCTTTGTGCACACACAAAGGAGATGTGAAAGAGCTGGGCAGAAAGGGAAGGTCAGGGCAGACAAGAACAGTCTGAAGTTCGAATGTATTCTCTAGCACATACACATAATTGGAAGCGGAAAGTAGAAACTTTATGGGCTCAAGGTGTTTGAGTATAAACTCGGACCAGTCTTTACCAGAGCATCAAGCTCTGCAGACACAGGAAGAGTTCTAGGAAGCCAGGATTAAAAATAAAAACTTGAAAAAAGACATCAATAACTATGCATTTTCACCACTCATCTGTCAGTTTGTCATACTGTGATGGCTTATGTATTGCTATGATGCTGTGCCACCAGTATTTCAGATACCAGCATGGTCACCCCTGCTGGATAGGTTTCAATGGAGTTTACAGACTTAGACACACTAGGAAGAAGGACCTGAAAAATTCCACTATTTCTAAATATATTAGCCACTGAGGCTTTATGAATAACAGTGGAATATTGTCTGATAAAGTGCCAGAAGATGAGCCCCTCGGGTTGGAGGACACTCAAAGTATGGTTAGGGAAGAGCTGACTCCTCAAAGCAGAGTTGACCTTAACCCTGTGGATAGAGTAAAGCTTTTGAGTCTTCATTTGCTGATTTGACATGACTCAAAATAAGAAGAAACAGCTGCAGACATCCATTAATATTCAGAACATGGAATGTATAAAATACCAATTTAGCAAAATTAGAAGTCATCAAAGATGAAATGGAACACATAAAGATCGATATCCAAGTCATTGGTGAGCAGAAATGGACTGGTATGGCCATTTTGAATAAGATAGTCATGTAGTCTGTTATGACCTCAATGACAAATTGAAGAGAAATGGCATCATATTTAGCATTAAAAAGAATGTTTCAAGATCCAGCCTTGGAGTACATCACTGCCAATGATAGGATAACATCCATATGTCTACAAAGGATACCAGTTAATTCTGCTATTATTCAAATTCATGCACCAACCCCTAAAACCAAAGATGAATAAAATATTTTTTTGCAACTTCTCCAGTATGAAATTAATCAAATACGCAATCAAGATGCATTGATAATTACCAGTGATTGGAATGTGAAAGGTGAAAACAAAGAAGTAGATGGAAAATAGAAACAATACCAGTGATCTCATGATAAATTTTGCAAGACCAATGACCTGTTCATTGCAAATACCTTTTTTTCACCAACATAAATGTAGACTACACACATGGATTTCATGGAATACACAGAAATCAGATTGACTGCATTTGTGGAAATAGGTGATGTAGAAGTTCAGTATCATCATTTAGAACAAGGTTAGGTGTCGACTGAGTAACAGACAATGAATTTCTCTTATGCAAGTTCAAGTTGAAGTTTCAGAAAATTAAAAGAAGTCTATGAGAGCCAAGGTTTGATTTTGAGTATATCTCACCTGAATTTAGAAACCATCTCAAGAATGGGTTTGACATTTACCTCAAGTAGACACACGCCCTGGAGAGAACAATCATGGGAGAAGGAAGGGCTGCTTATGCACAGGGAGATAGCTCAGGGTGCAGAAGAGTATGAAGGGATGGATACTGGGAGGAGGTAACTATGGGGAGGAAGTGGGAGGGGAGCTGCTGCATTGTAAATTTTGGTCAATGACATGAGACAAAGTATATGTGAACTGCTGTATGAAAAGTGAATTTACTCTGTAAATCTTCACCCAAATCCTAATTAAAAAAAAAAAAAAGAATGGGTTTGATGTATTGAACACTAATGACTTAAGACCGGATGAGTTATGGGATGACATCAAGGGCATTATATGTGAAGAAAACAAAAGGTCATTAAAAAGGCAGGAAAGAAAGCTTCTTAGTAAGCCCCATATGGTTTCCAAGGCTTTAAATCTTTATGTAAGTAGATTGCCTCATCTTCCTCCCACAGAGCAGCTGGTGCGTTTGAACTACGAACCTTGTGGTCAGCAGCCAAATGCCTTACCCAGTATGCCACCAGACTTAACAGCACCCTAAAATATTTGAAGTAAAAATGGACAGAATTGAAATAGACAACTCAGAAGTAATAGAGATTTCTATACTGTACTCTCAACTAGATAGAAGCAATTAGATAGATAGATGCAGCTAGATAGAATGAGTAGATAACAAAGGATATAGAAGACTTGAACAATGCTGTGAACCAGCTTGAATAACTGAAATTTTTACAACAATCCACTCAATGACTTTTCAAGCACACGTGGAATATTCTCCAGGGTAGTCTATATACTAGTTCACAAAACAAATCTCAATAATTTTCTGATCATAACAAAATTAAATTAAATTAGAAATTTGCAACAGAGAGAGAAATCTAGGGAAACACCATTTATTTGGAAACATACATAAATAACATACTTCTAATAAGTCGATGAAAGAGGGGAAGGCCTTCATTGAGATGAATTGACACAGTGGCTGCGACAATGGGCTCAAGTATAGCAAGGATCATGGAGCTGGCACGGGATCAGGTGGTGTTTTGTTCTGCTGTGCCATGGGGTTGCTATCAGTTGGAAACGATTCGACAGCACCTAACAGGTGTCCCTTTGCTCTACTCAACAGCAGCCTCCTGGTCTATGTACAGGTTCCTCATGAGTACAATTACATGTTCTGGAATTCCCATTCTTCTCAATGTTACCCATAATTTGTTATGAGCCACACAATCAAATGCTTTTGCATAGTAAATAAAACACAAGTAAACATCTTTCTGGTATTATTTGCTTTGAGCCAAGATCCATCTGACATCAGCAATGATATCCCTTATTCCACATCCTCTTCTGAATCCAGCTTGTATTTCTGAAAGTTCTCTGTCAATATACTGCTACAACCATTTTTTAATTATTTTCGGTAAGATTTTACTTGCATGTGATATTAATGATATTGTTCGATAATTTCCACATTCTGTAGGATCACCTTTCTTTAGAATGAGTACAAATATGGATCTCTTCCAGTCAGTTGGCCAGGTAGCTGTCTTCCAAATCTCTTCACATAGCCAAGTAAGTGCCTCCAGCACGGCATCCATTTGTTAAAGCATGTCAGTGGGTATTCTGTCAATTCCTGGAGCCTTGTTCTCCACCACTTCCTGTAGTGCAGCTTCAACTTCCTCCTTCCATACCATTGGCTCTTGATCAGATGCCACCTCCTGAAATGGATGAACATCAACCAATTCTTTTTGGTACAGTGACTCTGTGTATTCCTTCCATCTTCTTTTGATGTTTCCTGCATCATTCAATATTTTCCTACAGAATGTTTCAATATTGCAACTTGAGGCTTAAATTTTATCTTCAGTTCTTTCCGCTTGAGAAATGCCAAGCATGTTCTTCCCTTTTGGTTTTCTAACTCCAGGTCTTTGCACACTTCGTTACAATAACTGACTTTGACTTTTCGAGCTCTTTTATCCTGTCATTTCTTCCATTTGCTTTAGCTACTCTGCTTCAAGGGCAACTTTCAGAGTCTCTTCTGACATCAATTTTAGTCTTTTCTTCCTTTCTTGTCTTTTTAATGACCTTTTGCTTTCTTCATGGATGATGTTCTTGATGTCATCCCACAATTCCTCTGGTTTTCAGTCATTGGTGTTTAATGCATCAAATCTGTTTTTTAGATGGTCTCTAAATTCAGAACGGGAGCTCTGGTTGCGTAGTGCCTAAGGCACTTGACTGCTAACCAGAAGGCTGGAGGTTCAAACCCACCAGCCACTCCTCGGAAGGACCATGAGGCAATCTACTTTCATGGTGAAACAGCCTCAGAAACCCAAGGAGGTGTCGCTATGAGTCGGGTCCAACTCAATGGCATATAACAACAACAACAACAAATTCAGGACAGATATATTCAATGTCATATTTTTGCTCTCATGGACTTAACTGTCTTCAACTTCAGCTTGCATATGAGCATACAAGGCGATTGGAAATATCATGGCTTGTGTCAGGCACACCTTAGTCCTCAAGGAGACATCCTTGCTCCTCAGCACTTGAAAGAGTTCCTTC
>NW_006921617.1:9693230-9726073 GCF_000298275.1 Orycteropus afer afer
GTTTTGGCTGAAGATATTGAGCTTTTCCATTGCCTCTTGCCACAGATGTAGTCAATCTGATTCCTATGTGTTCCATTTGGTGAAGTCCACATGTACAGTCTCCATTTGTGTTGTTGAAAAAAGTGTTTGTGATGAGTAAGTCATTGGTGTTGCAAAATTCTACCATGCGATTTCCAGCATTATTTCTGTCACCAAGGCCAGATTTTCCAACTTCCGGTGATTCTTCTTTGTTTCCAACTCTTGCATTCCAGTCATCAGTGAAAATTAACATGTCCTGATTGCATGTTCAGTTAATTTCAGACTGCAGAAGTTGATAAAAATCTTCAATTTCTTCATCTTTGGCTTTGGTGGTTGGTGCATAAATTTGAATAATAGTTGTATTAACGGGTCTTCCTTGTAGGTGTATGGATATTATCCTATCACTGACAGCATTGTACTTCAGGACAGATCTTGCAACATCCTTTGTGATGATGAATGCCACACCATTCCTCTTCCAATTGTCATTCCAGGCATAGTAGATCATATGGTTGCCTGATTCAAAATGGCCAAAACCAGTCCATTTCAGCTCACTAATGCCAAGGATATCAATCTTTATGCATTCCCTTTCATTTTTGACAACTTCCAGTTTTCCTAGATACTTCGTACATTCCATGTTCTGCCGAGTAATGGATTTTTGCAGTTGTTTCTCCTCAGTTTGACTGGTGCCACATCAGCAAATGGAGGTCTTGAAAACTTTACCTTATCCATACGAGTAAGGCTGGTTTTACTCTGATGATGCAGCTCTTTCCCAGTCCTATTTTGAGAGCCTTCTAACCTAAGTGACTCATCTTCCTGCTCTGTTTTGGACAGTGTTTCCAGACTATTCATAAAGTTGTGCAGTAATGTATCAGACACTGTTCCTTTGCTAGTCATAAGGTTTTCCCTGGCCAATTCTTTGAGAAGTGAATGGCCTTTTCCTTCTTCCTACTCTGTCTCAGTCTGCAAGCTGGGCTGATACTTGTGCACCATGTGCACCCTGCTGGGTATGAAACACCTGTGGCACAGCCTCAAGACTCACAGCAACATGTCACCACAGTAGGACAAACCGACAGACAAGTTTTTCTTCCTTAGCTGTAGGAAACCCCTCCAACCACCCTTACCTGGATCCCTGGAGATGACTCCTTGCTTTCTCCCGGTCCCTGGCCTTTTCCTCTCCTTTCTCTGCTTTCCTGCCTTGCCACTTGCAGGGTGTGGCCTGTGTTCCCTCTTCTCACCTGGATCCCTGCAGCTGACTCCTCACTCTGACAACAACAAAGTCACATGCATGTGAGAGCTGGATAATGAATAAGGAAGACCAAAGTAGAGTTGATGCTTCTGAGTTGTCATGTTGGCAAAGAATGCTTAGAGTACCATGGACTGCTAAAAGAACTAACAAATCTGTCCTGGAGGAAGTGCAACTGGAATGTTCCTTGGAAGTGAGAATGGCCAAACTTCATCTCACCTACTTTGGTCATGTTGTATCAACAACAAAGTCTACCTGAGACACTGCATGGTTTAAAATCAAGAAGGGAATGCATCAGGGTTGTATCCTTTCACCATACTTATTCAATCTGTGTGCTGAGCAAATAATCCGAAAAGCTGGACTGTATGAAGAAGAATGTGGCATCTGGATTGGAGGAAGACTCATTAACAACCTGTGAAATGCTGATGACTCAACTTTGCTTGCTGAAAGTGAGGATGACTTGAAGCACTTACTGATGAAGATTGAAGAATACAGTCTGCAGTATGGATTACATCTCAATATAAAGAAAACCAAAATCCTCATAACTGGACCTATAATATAAGCAGCATCATGATAAATGGAGAAAAGATTGAAGTTGTCAAAGACTTCATATTACTTGACTCTACAATCAACACCATTGGAAGCAGCAGTCAGGACATCAGATGACGTAATACACTGGGCAAATTGGCTGCAAAAGACCTCTTTTGCAAGTGCTGAAGAGCAAAGATGTCTCCTTGAAGACTAAGGTGCACCTGACACAAGCCATGGTATTTTCAGTTACCTCATATGCATGTAAGAGCTGGATAATGAATAAGGAAGACCACAGAAGAGTTGATGCTTTGAGTTGTCATGTTGGCAAAGAGTACTGAGAGTACCATCGACTGCTAGAAGAACTAACAAATCTGTCCTGGGGGAAGTGCAGCCGGAATGCTTTTTGGAAGCGAGAATGGCCAAACTTCGTCTCACCTACTTTGGTCATGTTATAAGAAGGAACCAATCCCTGGAGAAGGATATCATGCTTGGTAAGGTGGAGGGTTGACAAAAGAGGGGAAGGCCTTCAACGAGATGGATTGACACAGTGGCTGTGGTAATGGGCTCAAGTATAGCAAGGATCGCAGAGCTGGCGCAGGACCGGGCAGTGTTTTGTTCTTCTGTGCATGGGGTCACTATGAGTCAGAGAGGACTTGACGGCACGTAACAACAACAAAGTTATTTTATATTGTTGATACTATGGTGGTTGTTTTTCTTTTTGGGAATTTGAGAAATATTCCCAGAGGCTAAAAATACCGGAATATATATTAGCATACAGTTATCCCTTAATTTTGGTAAATGTAGACATAGGAAATTAAATCATATCATTATAAAATCTTGAAATCCCCTCACAGCATAAATCATTGATGCAAGAAAAAGTGAATGAATTAAAAAGAAATATAATGAAATGGAGAGATGTGTAAGGAAGATGTGGTAGGAGTATTTTTCTCCTAGTGGGTTTCTCCAGCATATTTAAGTTTTCACATAAAAGTTCTTCCTGAATTAGGTAGTATCTGGTCTCATCCTTGTTAACTTCAGCTTGACTAGTTTTCAGCACACACTGAAAAGAAGCAGCTGAAATCAGAGGAAATTTATATTGAGGATGTGCCAGGAGGGTACAGGTATCCTGAGATAGCAGCTTAGCTCTTGAGGAAGTCTTAAGGATCCAGGGTTTGCTTCCCATTTCAAAGCTGTCTCCATAACACCACTTCCTTCTTTTAAGTTAATGCCAAGTTACTACCACCATTTTGTGTCTTTGAGTCACTGATAGACTAGGAATATGTTGCTGTTTTTAGATGCTTTTAAGTTGGTTCCAACTCATAGTGACCTCATGGTACAACAGAACGAAACATTGCCTGGTCCTGTGCCATCCTCACAGTCCTTGCTGTGCTTGAACACATCATTGCAGTCGTTGTATCAATCCACCTCATGGAGGGTCTTCCCTTTTTTCACTGACCCTCTGTTTTACTCAGCATGATATCCTTTTCCAGGGGCTAGTCCCTTCTGATATCATGACCAAAGAATGAGAGATGAACTCTGACCATTCTTGTTCTAAGAAGCATTCTGGCTGTACTTTTTCCAACAACAATTTGTTCATTATTCTGGCAGTTCGTGATATATTTGATATTCTTCTCTAACACCACAATTCAAATACATCAATTCTTCTCTGTCTTCCTTATTCATTGTCTAGCTTTCACATGCATATGAAGCTATTGAAAATACCATGGCTTGGGTCAGGTGCGCCTTATTCTTCAAAAGTGACATCTTTGCTCTTTAACACTGTAAAGGGGTCTTATGCAGGAGATTTGCTCCTGGCAATATGTTTTTTGATTTCTTGGCTGCTACCTCCATGGGTGTTGTGGTAGCTAAATTTGTATGTCAACTTGGCTGGGCCTGGTTGAGTGGCTGGGCATCTGGTAGTAGTTTTTCCCCATGATGAGACTGGCAGTCAACTCCATGGTGGGATCTACCACAAGCAGCTGAGTAGCTGCCTTTGGGATGTGGTCTACTTCCTGTATATAAGGAAAAGCCTTGGAGATAATCTCTTAGCTTATGGCACATTTGGACCCTGCATGTAGCCATGTTGTTGTTCAGTAGTCTGCCGTGCTCTGCCGACTTGGGACTTACAATGGACTTAAATTAATTGCCTTCTGTGTGGTTTGCTAACATTTGGACTGTGCCTTTTTACTTGTCAACCTTGGGTTTGTCAATCTCAGCACCTAGCAGCTGTCTGAATAAAGAGATGCCTCTAGCTCCAGTGGGCTGGGAGCAGGAGGCAGAGCTGAACCCCAAGGTTGAGGGACTTTCACACAGCTCCTAGAGCTTGGCACTTTGAACTTGTACCTTTGGGTCCAAGTTGAACTTTGGGCGTCTAAATTGTAAGAATAAACTCCTGTTTGTTAAGACCATCCCATTTGTTGTATATTTCTTGTCAGAGTGGTAACCAGAACAGGTGTTGATTATGGATTCAAGTAAAATGAAATCTTTGACACCTTCAGTTTTTCCCCATTTATTAGTTTGGTTATGAGGATTTTTGTTTCCCTTATGTTGGGTTGTGATCCATACTGAAGTCTGTAGTCTTTCATCTTCATCAGTAAGTGCTTCAAATCCTCTTCACTTTCAGCAAGGAAGGTTGTATCATCTGTATATTGTAGATTGTTAATGAATCTTCCTCTAATCCTAATGCCATGTTCTTCTTTATATAGTCCAACTTCTCAGATTATTTGGTCAGCATACAGATTGAATAAGTATGGTGAAAGGATAAAACGTTGCCACACGTTTCCTCGTTTTAAACCATTAAGTATCCCCTTAAGTAGGAGTCCTGGTAGCGTAGTGCCTCAGGCATTTGACTGCTAACCAGAAGGCTGGCAGTTCAAACCCACCTGCCACTCCTTGGAAGGAAGATGGGGCAATCTACTTCCATAGTGAAACTGCCTCAGCAACCCAAGAAGGGGTCGCTATGAGTTGGATCCAACTCAGCGGCACATAACAACAGCAACAACAACATGTTCTGTTTAAAGCACTGCCTCTTGGATTATATGCAGATTCCTCTGAACACAAGTTTTCTGGAAATCACATTCTTCGCAATGCTACACATAATTTGTTATGATCCATTACAGTTAAATGCCTTTGCATAGTCAGTAAAACACAGGTAAACCTCTGTTTCCAACCAACATCCATCTGACATCAGCAACGATATCTTGCATTCCACATCCTCTTCTTAATGCAGCTTGAATTTCTGGCAGTTCCCTGTCGATGTACTGCTGAAACTGTTTTTAAATTATTTTCAGCAAAATTTGACTTGTGTGTGATATTAATGATATTGTTTGGTATTTTCCCATTCTGTTATTCACCTTTCCTTGAAATAAGTATAGATATGGTTATCTTCCAATTGGTTGGCCAGGTAGCTGTCTTCCGAATTTCTTGGCATAAGCAAGTGAGGGCTTCTAGGGTTGTATTCATTTGTTGAAATATCTCAGTGGTATTCCATCTAGGGATATGTCCCAGGGGAAATTTTTTTTTCCTGTTGCTTATGCAGAATGTGTGTTTGCTCAAACTTTCAGCATTCCATGGTATTCAATATTCTTCACCAATACCGCATTTCAAATGTATCAATCTTGTGTTCTTGCCCACCTCACTCTCATCTTGGCCCTGATACTGCATCATAATTTATTGCTTCCTTGAAACAGCTGTCAGTTCCATGGGATAAGTGCTTGGCTGCTAACTGGAAGGTCAGTGATTTGGACCTCCTAGAAGCTCTGCAGGAGAAAAGACCTGGTGATCTGCTTCCATAAAGTTTACAGCCTAGGAAACCCTAGGGGACAGTTCCAGTCTGTCATATAGGGTCACTGTGAGTTGGAATTGGCTTGATGGCTCACAACGGCTTCTTACAGTTTTGGTGGTATTAGAAGTTCCTCATGTCAGGGTAAAGGAGCCCTGGTGGTATAGTGGTTAAGCTCTTGGCTGCTAACTGAGAGGTCTGTGGTCTGAATCCATAAGCTGTTTTGTGGGAAAAAAAGGTGTAGCATTCTGCTTTGGTAAAGATTACAGCCTTGGAAACCCTACTGGGCAGTTCTCCTCTTGTCTGATAGGTTTGCTATGAGTTGGAGTCAATGACGATGGTTTTTTTTTGTTGTTGTTGTTTTTGGTTTGTTTGTTTTTTTAAGGTATATGGTCTCCTTTTGAATAGCCCTTTTTTTTTTTTTTTTACATAATTTTCCCAATCCATCATTGATTTAAGGAAGCCTCTGGGGTAACTGAATATTGTGGGAAGGAATCCATGATCTATGTGTAGCACCTGCTTAGATAAGTTTATAATTCATAAAAGAAGGTAAAAGTAACAAGTGTGAGCCCATAGAGTAAAGTGCTCAGCTCTGTGGTACTGACTGCAGCTGTTTGAGCAGAGCGAGCTCTGTGAGCAGAAGGAGGCAGGGGAGGGATGGGAATGCTCCTGCAGTCCTAGGTTGCCCAGGCCAGGAGGGAAAATGAAATGAAGCATCCTAGGAATGAACAGGTGGGGAGCCATCAGGGAATGCATTTGAAGAGGAGGAGATTGTGGAGGGATGGGGGGATACAAAAGAGCAGAATCGTCAGGATCCAGAGAGCCTTAGGAGCTATGCCACAGGAACTATTACTGTACACCTCTGAGTCAAGACTGACTAAAGGTAAATGGTGTTTCAAGCAGGTTGATATGTCAGTGGTCCTTAAAACAGATTGGAGATGTTTTCCAAACTTTTAGAAGGGAGGTTAATCAACGTAGTGACAGCAAAAAGGAAGTCAAGTCAAACTTGAGTAGCAGTTTAAAGGAACATAAACTTCATTTAACTTCTATCATTGTTGTGTGACATGATAAAAGAATTAGATGAGAAGGACTCAGATTATTTTAGAACAGATGAAACCCCAGGAAGATAAGAGTTTGGACATAGGGAATGATGGAGAAAGAGGAATCACAAATGACTCCAAGCTGTGTAGCTAGAAAACACTGCAAATCCATGGCTTTACAGACAGAAATGGGAATGACTCTGAGGAACTTAAGAAAGGAAGGCAGGTGAAATATATTTTAGACAAACGTGTATGGTGTTAAATGTCCAAATGTTGCTGTTTTGTGGGAGGTTGGAAACATGCAATAAAATGTAGGTATGAGATCAATGCTTTGCATGTCCATTTGAGGCTTCATCTACAGAGAGGTGGAATTGAAATAGATGACCTCATTGAGCAAGGATGCAGGCAGAGGAGCAGAGGCCCAGGATGTAGTTTGTGATTCACTTATTTGATGCTAGGGACCAGTAACGGAAAGAGAAGTAATTGCCAAGAGGCAGAAGGGGGAACCAAGAAAATTCAATGTGGGGAGGTGCCAAAGGAGCAGGGAGGCTTCATCTTCCGACCTCATATAACCACACAAGAGGAAGACAGAATCACCATCAATATAGCCCAAGGCTTATTCCTGTGAGGCCAGACATGCTGCCTCCCTCCAGCCCTTTCATCATCCCTAACACTAACTGTTCCTCCTGCAACACCCACCCTTCTCTGCTGGGTTCGATAGTTTGCTGCAGTGGCCACACACAACTCACAGATTATGGGATTTATTAGGGAAGCACCAGGCTACAATTCAAGTTCAGGAAAAATGCTGTCTCTTTCAGCCTGCTGTCTCTCAACCAACAGTCTCTCTTCCAGCAGTACGTGTCTCTCAGCGTCTCTCTCTCAGCAATGCATATCTCTCGGTGTCTCTTTCTTAGCAGCATGTGTCTCTCAGGAGTGTGTTTCTCTCAGCACATTTTTCTCAACCAGCAGTGAAAGAGATTTCTTCTGCCTCTAGGAGGGCTCCTTTTGAGGCTGAACCAACCAATACCAACATCAGAATTCTATACACCTGAGAGAGAGTGAACTTCCCAGGAAATTACTTGGTGCTGCTCCCAACAGAAATACCCCAGGTGGATGACTTTAACAATCAGGAGCTACTCAGCTTCTCACAGCATATTCCACCATGGAGTTTACAAAGACTTATGGCTAGAAAAGCCATACCAGGTAATTTACTACACCACAGGAGGTCTAAGGAAAGATGTTAAGGAGTAATACAGAATGCTACCAAGAGATCAAAGAGATCTATTTTATGATAAGAACCAAGGGAAGGCATTGCTAGCCTTTGAGGAAGCAGTTTTAGTAAGAGGGTGAGAGTGGGATTGGGGCTGAAGGCAGATCATAAATTCTCAACAAAGAATTGGGTAAAAGCTTGTGGTTAGTGTAGTCAGATCTAGTGAAGACGACAACTTTTCTAGGAAAAGAAGGACTTTATGCTTGAAACTGGAAAAGAAGAAACCCACACACAAATATTTAAAGATACTAGAAAATGAGGGGAAATTGGGGGAACAAATTTCATAAAGGAGGTAGAAGGAGTAAAGGACTAGCTTTAGAGAAAACTAAAACTTATTTTTCCTGAACTACTACTGCCCTTCTTCTAAGGTGAGACAAGTAGATGCGGAACTGGGATTTTAGAGGGGAACAGAAAAGGAAAGGAAAGGGCACCCACTCCTCTACTCTTCAATTGTTTCATCCATAATACAAGGAGACTGGACTAGAAAATATCTAAAGATAGCTCACAAATGCTATGATTCTAATGAGCTCTGATAGTGTTGGCCTGTGATATTTAAGACCAAATGCTGATGGCATTTGCATTAAGTAGGAACATTACATAATGATGATCTGCAAGGAACCATATCATTAATTATCAGTGCCTACTTAAGAAAACATTTGCTGGATTTAAGTTGTAATTATTCAACAGAACTGATCAGAATAAAGTAGGAGCCTATTCAACAATCTGACCTTCTTCCATCCCTATCACTGAATTCCACCTTTCTCTTATAGAAGACTGAAGGAGCTCTGGTGGTATAGTGGTCCAAGTATTTGGCTGCTAACCAAAAGGTCACTGGTTCAAATCCACTGGCAGCTCAGCAGGAGAAAGATGAGGCAGTCTGCTTCCATAAAGATTTACAGCCTTGCAAACCCTATGGGGCAGTTCTACACTGTCCATGAGGTAGTTCTACTCTGTCCTAGAGGGTGTCTGTGAGTCAGAATTGACTCGATGGGAGTGGGTTTGGTTTGATTTGGTTCTTGTGAAAGATTATGTTGTAAATGCTACACGTGGTTAATTGGAATATTTGTCCTTGTTTTTACTTAGAGTTTGGACAGTCAAAATTCATACTTCTGGAATGGAATTTCCTTTCCATTGCTGCTTGAGATAAAATGCTGCTCACACAGTCCAGGCAGAAGAGAGTAAACCCTTCTTAGACTTGATTCCATGTGAGTCTTCAAACCTGGAGTGTGTGGTGGGCCAGGAGTGGGGCAACTAGAACAGAACTGAAGGAGGAAAAGATAGTAAAATCAGAAAATGCTAGGACACAGATTCCTATTTGTTTCTAGAAAAAGGGGAATATATGAGATAATGTATATGAAAATAGCTGGGGAATGGCAAAATATTACACAAAGACAGAACATTCTGTAGTCATGTGGACTTAGACTAAAACTTAATTTTGACCTGGATTGGAATGCCATCTACAGCATTTTCTAATTGTGTGCTTTAGTCTCCTTGTCTGTAAACAGGTATAATGTCTACTTTATTGAGACAATTAAGTAATATACCCACCACCACCACCACCGGTTGCTGTTGAGTAGATTCTGACTCATGACAGCTCTGTGTGTTGTTGGTAAAACTGCAAGGATATCATGCTTCATAAAGTAGAGGTTCAGCAAAAAAGGGGAAGACCCTCAATGAGATGGACTGACGGTGTCTGCAACAATGGGCTCAAACATAACAATGATTGTGAGGATGGCGCAGGACTGGGCAGTGTTTCTTCTGTTGTACGTGGGGTCCCTATGAGTCAAAACCTCCTTTATGGCAGCACAACAACAACAACAAACAGGATTTTCTATGGCTGTGATCTTTCAGAAGTAATTGCCAGGCCTTTATTTCAAGGTGGTTTCAAACCACCAACCTTTCAGTTAGTAGCCTAGCTCTTAACCTTTTGTTCCACCCAAGGACTCCTAATATATAAAGCCCTCGGTTAGCGAGTACAGTAGTTAGCAAGTCCTTTTGGCTCTGTCATATCACTATTTTAATTCTTTCACTAAATTACCCAGTGATTTCCTGGGTCTGCATTTACCATTTGTATTAACTCATTGTAGGTAGTGAATATAGACGGACACTGCTCAGAATTCAGCAAGCCAGAGAATAAGGTCTCTCACAGCATGTTTAATCAGACATTATCTAACAAAAGAGGCAATTGATATACCATTCACAATGTTTTTCAACCTCCATAAAGAGTCATTGATTTAGAACAGTTGCTGTGAATGTGAAAATGTATGTTTGGTGGTTTCCATGGAGACCACCCTGCTGGCTGTTCTATGATCACTAGTTTTTAATTATACTCTGGAATTGCCGGAGAGCCTTCAAAGCTGTCTCCATAACAACACCTTGTATAGTAACATGACCGCTATCCCAGAGTGTGTTTTCGTACAGGAGTTTCTCTTAAAAGAATTGAGAAGATTTTGCTGGTAAATTTCAGCCTCCACTTAATTTAACCACATGGAGAATTCATGATAGGAATTAGTCAGAGTTTGAACTCTGTTTCTCAGACTACTTGCCAGGTCTCAGGAGCTTGGTAAAGGTATTATCAAGGTTTAATGTCTTTCTCTCTTTGGTGATACGTTAACATTTCTCTTGACCTGTTGCCAAGATACCGAATGAAAAGAGTCTTGGCTGTGCCAGCGTACTAGATAAAATTAACCTGTTTAATGTATGGGATTAATTTTTAATAGTGTCTTCAGATGCTGTTAAGGTTCAATATTTGGAATTTTGAAACATCTCTAAGACCATTGGTAAAATTCTTGCTGTTTCTGGTGGAATTAAAAACAAAAAGCGTATTGTCTTTTTAATATGAATCACACGTTCTTAAAAAAAAAAAAGCTCCATTGCTGTAGAGTCAAATTCCAAGTAGAACTGCCCCATAAAGGTTTCCAACTCTATAAATCTTTATAAAAGCAGACTGCCTCATCTTTTTCCAAGGAGTGGCTAGTGGATTTGAATCGCCAGCTTTTTAGTTAGTAGCTGAGCAGTTAACCACTGCGCCACCAGGTCACTTCTAAGTAATTTTTTTTTTTTAACTTTCCATCTAATGTTTTGAGATACATTTGTAGGAAAGTTCCAATCATACCTTGAACTTCTGAAGTGGTGACAAGTGAACAAAGCTTTCAGGGTCTGGCATCTGACTTTGTTTCTGATCCAGAGATGCACATATGCATGCGCATCCCCCCCCCCCATACCTGCACACATGTATACACACACAAATGGACCACAAAAGAAATGCTGGAAGTATAGTTACAATGTTTTGCTCTCACTAGGTTAAGTTTATGCTGGACAGTTAGCCTTGTTTCTCTTCTTTCTCCTTCTACTTCTTATTCTTTTTGTTTCTTTTCTTTTCTTTTTCTTTTTTGTTATTTGAGTGAAGATTTACAGAACAAATTCACTTTCCATGCAGCAGTTTACATATACTTTGTCTCATGACATTGACCACAGTTTACCACAATGCAACAGCTCCCTTCCCACTTCCTCCCCATAGTTACCTCTTCCCTGTGTCCATCCCTCCATGGACTCATGCCCCCTGAGCTGTCTCCCTGTGCATAGGCAGCCCTTCTTTCTCAATAATTGTTCTCTCCAAGGAGTGTATCTACCTCAGGTAAATGTTCAACTCATATGCCTGTCTTCTGTTTGGAAACCACAGGTGTGGGTTCAATTCCAGACCTGAAGGGCAGCTAGGGGCCATAGTCTCAGTGGTTCCACCAGGCTCTATTGGACCAGCAAACCTGGTCCCCCCCCCCCATTTTTGTTTCTTTTTTCTCCAGATGATACTTCTTATTCTTAGTATTACTTTTTTTCTTATGTGTTTCTTGGATGTGGGGCTCCTGTTGCTGTCTTTCTCTACTTCCTAAGCGGTAAAAGGTAATTAGGAAAGAGTACCTCTTACCCCTCACTTCATTATTTGTTTGTTATTGTTAGGTACTGTTGAGTCAGCTCTGACTCATAGTGACCCTGTGTACAACAGAACAAAACACTGCCCAGTTCTGTGCCAGCCTTGCAATCCTTGCTATACGTGAGTCCAGTGTTGCAGCCACTGTGTCTGTCCATCTTGTTGAGGGCTTTCCCCTTTTTCGTCAAATCTCCACTTTACTGAGCATGATATCCTTCTCCAGGGAATGGTCCCTTATGAAAATATGACCAAAGTAGGTGAGGCAAAGTCTGGCCATTCTCGCTTCCAAGGAGCATTCTGGCTGTACTTCTTCAAGGACAGATCTGTTAGTTCTTTTAGCAGTCTATGGTACTTTCAGCATTCTTCGCCAGCACCACAGTTCAAAAGCATCGACTCTTCTTTGGTCTTCTTTACCCATTGCCCAACTCTCACATGCATATGAAGAGATTGAAAATACCATTATTTGTAGTTCTTCCCATCTTAGCCTCTCAAGACTCCCCACTCCCTCTTCTCATCACATTTAAAAGGTCATTTGAATATATAACTTATGGTTAGCAGTTTGAATTCCTTTTATTTTCTTCCTTCTGTTGTTACCCAACACCTTCATGTGCCCTGGAATGATCTGATGAAAACAACTGTTAAATCAAATAAAGCTGTGCTGTGAAGTAACTTCTATATCGAAAGAGGGTGCTTTAAAAAATCTAATTATGGCTGTTTGCTAATTGAATTAGTTTTCTTTTTCACTGTCTAAGTGACTATGGCAATAAGAATAATTTTTCATGGAAAATTAAAACCTAGAAGCAGCAGCATGATTTCCTTCACAGTCTTTAGCTCGGCAATCATAACAACATGTCGATGTCTTTCCATTACATCATTGATGAAGCCACAGGAACAAGAAGTGGCAAGCCAGGGAGCAGCGCTGTGATTGTTGGCTGTGTGGAAGCAGTCAGCACAGAATTTAGTTATCTGGGAATTGTTTGTTTATGAACAAGGTTTTCCCAGAGGGCACATGGGAGGGGAAGTACAGTTTTGGATAAAAGAATAAAAAATTAAATTCTGTTCCCTATTGTCAAAGTAATTCATGGAGACATGAATGATGTTAATGGACATTTTGCTACTTGGGATAAAGTTGTTGTTTTTCTTGTGTCTGATTATGTACTTTTAATTTTTCTGGGCTATTTTTAGTAACACTGATCATCACAATGTTCTGTGCTGCAGAAATATGATAACAATTCTGGGTTTCACAACTTTTGAATGTAATGAATTTGTTTTAGTTCATTTACTGAGGAAATGACCTTCAGTTCTGCAAATTTCCTGCCTACAAGGTTTTTATGGGTGCTGTTAGTAATTTAAGATAGTTAAGATAATTTGAAATAGTTAAGATTAAAGTGACTTTAACTAGCAATATAAAAGCTAGTTAATTGGGAAAGTTTTCAAGGCCTCTGGTAGGGGATGAATTGATGTGTACTTACTGCATTGTAGGATAGTGTTTAGTAAGGGATGGTAGAGTGAATGCTTACATTAAAAAAAAAAAATAGCTCACTGCCGTTGAGTCAGTTCAACTCATAGCAATCCCTCCTTGGGTTTCCAAGGCGATATCTCTACGGAAGTAGATTGCTCAACCTTCATAGAGTGATCTTGCTTTATACACCTTTGCAAATTTGTGCACTCACATCAGAAACAAAGAATTAGGCTTTTATCTCATGAAGTACTTCCCATTTCCCTAGAGTTCTTGTGATCCTCACCCCCATTCCCTAATGGTGCCACTCATTGTGTTTGAGTTAGTGGAGGCTTCCATGTTACTCTGATGGTAAGCAGGTTTCAGCAGAGCTTCTGGACTGAGGCAGATGAGGAAGAAAGGCCTGGAGATCTACTTCCAAAAATCAGCCAGTGAGAACCCTGTGGACACAGTGGGTCCACCCTGTTGTGTGTGGGGTTGCCATGAGTCGGGGGCCATTTGGTGGCAGCTGACAGCCACATCTGTATCCCAAGAACTAAAGTTTCTCAGAGTGTAGCTGAGCATAGCATAACTTCACAGAGCTCCTCAATCTTATATGTGCCCAAACCTGACCTCAGAGGATCTGAAGAACAGGGCTGCTGTGTTGTTACACAAGGAGCTGCAGTAGTCAGCATGAATAAAATGAAGCAGTTCTTGGGGAATTTTAATGAGCAGATTTTTATTATGGGAAAGCTGAGTTTTGACGCATGAGTGATAGACAGGAATGACTTAAATATTGGAAAGACTTTTAGTAGATAGTTCCTTTGTACAGTTTTATAAAAACCGCTATTCTGTCGCATTGTGCTTAGAGACTTCTTGGTGGCTGACACCTGGGTGCTTCAAATACCTTCCCTCCTCATGCCTGTTTTCCTATTTTATCCCCCAAAGTAGAAGTTATTTAAAGTACAAATAGTCAACTACTCATTGTTTTATTTTCCTATTTAAGGTTTCTTTTCTCTCTTACAAAAAATATTCCAAACTTGCTTTTCTCCCTTTTCTTGACTCTAAATTGGCACTTTGAACTAACCCAGTTGTTGTTTATGTTAAGATTGTTGATGATGTTTTTGAGGCCAAGCAGTTAAGTACAAGCAGGATGTGCTTTTTTATATGACTTCGAAATAGTCAAATCTGTGGCAAGAAGAGTTTTTAAGTCAATAACTAATTGCTTGGTACCAGGTCAACCCAACCAGCTGTTAGACTGCATTTGTAATTTTATTGGATTGTTTCTGTGCTCTTCTGGGGGGTGTAGGTGGTCCTTGAGGGATGGATGGGAAGAATATGGGAATGGGGTCTCCCTGGTGACATTTCCACATCAGTCTTCCCACCATGTGACTTCTGGAGTGGGGGCTGCACAGAGGAGAAGGCCCTCGGTTGCATCTGTGTCCAAGAAAAATTCTATCTTGCTTCTTTCCTGCCTCCTCTCAGGCCATTGTCCCTCATTTCATGTTTTGTATGTTTCTGCACAGTTTTCCAGGCATGGGGTTAGGTTTGTCCTGGAATATAGTAGGTGGACAAGATTTGGTAAATAAAAATATAAATATAAATTAAAAAATATCCACTACGTTCCTTCACCTCTGTGTTAGGAGAAGACAAGTAAGGGTCAGAATCAGGCTAATTTAAAAAATAGTATTAATCAGGCCACTGTCCTTCCAAGCAACCCACCTGCTCTGCCAGGCTGGAAGCGTGAGGAGGACAGGCACAGTAGTTTTTTTTTTTTAATATAGTTTTACATATTTTGTTGTTGTTGAGAATATACACAGCAAAGCATACACCGATTCAATAGTTGTACATGTACCACTTAAGCACAGGCACATCTTATTCCAGGTTGTATCCCTAACGCCTGGCAGAGTGCCCTGTACTCTATAAATATTGCTGGAAGAATGGGTACCGGGTAGTCTTTTCCAGATGCATTATTTGAACTACAAAGGATTTGGTGACTTTTAAAGTACCTCTGATTTTTTTTTTTTTAAGTGAAAATGGAATTTAGAGCCATTATTGAAGTTCCTGGTAAGTCCTTTGTAAGTCCTAAAAACACAAAAATATTTTACTTTCTTCATCTTTCATTAGATTTGTCTTCTTGGAATTTGAAACCTTTGTTTTTAATGGTCTAAACACCTCTTGTTACCTATGCCCCCCCCCCCAATAGGCTTTATTATCTGTGAAAACATTTTTTTCTTCAAGTAAGATTAAGGGGTGCTCTTATAACCTCAGGTCTTGCATTCCTACCTTAGAAATCCTACCACAAAAAGTATTGGTTTTAATATTAAAACACAAGAACAAAAAAGTGGCTGTCACATCCATCCTGAGTCACAGGGACCCTGTGTGTGTCAGAGTGTAACTGTGCTCCCTACAGTTTTCAGTGGTTGGTTTTTCTTAAGTAGATATGCAAGCCTTTCTTCTGAGGCTCCTCTGGAAGGACTTGAACCCCCAATGTTCCAGTTAACAGCCAAGCATGTTAACCATCTGTACCACCCAGGGATAGTTGTGATATTACACATCGCTGAATGTTTACTACCATTTGGCCATGGCATTCAGAACTATTTATTTCCCTTTGTGCACCCTTAAATCATTAGGGTTGGGGAGCTCCACACTTTGGGATTTTGACAGCTCCTAGATTTTACCTTTCATTGGCATATGCTTTATGTATTTTGCCCTTCATGGATATCTAGAACACTCCAGAGCACTGCAAGAGTGGGCTAATTCTTGAATCCTTCATAGCACTCAGCACCATTCTGAGCCCATCGCCAATGCATAGACACTTCTTTGCTTGAATTATTCTTCACCCTGGCATCTGAACTTCACTATGTCTGTATGAACTATTCATATCTGATATGTCTGATGATTTGAAATGTGCACCTTCTTGGAAGTTAGTCCTGTTTATTATTATTTTCCCCAAGTTGTACTTAATAATTATACCCATCCTCCAAAAATTATACTCCTCATTATATAAGTTGGTTTCAGTACACGTTTCTTGTGATGGTTTTCTTTCCCTTGCAAAAATTCTTTTCAAGTTGCTTTTTGGGAACATTTAATATTCAGCACAGTATTATGTCATATTCCAAAGGAGCTCTGGTAGCATAGCAGTTAAAACATGTGGCTGCCAACCAGCTATTCCACGGGAGGATGATGAGACAATCTACTTCCATAAAGATGTACGGCCTTGGAAACCCAATGGGGGTCGCTATGAGTTGGAATTGACTCAATAGCAGTGGGTTTGGATTGTCATATTCCAGACTAGAAATATGAGACATAGAAGGTAGTAATAAATAGCCCCGTGTTTTGGAGACAGAAGGACCTTGTGAGGACCCCAGTCTTTAGCAGTGTATCCTTGGGCAGGTTAGCTAGCCCATGTATCCAGTTTTTTCATCTGTAAATTGGAGTAATTACACATATTTCCCAGAATTGTTGCAAGGATGGTATAAAATAATGTGTAAAGCAGTTACTGTTAGCTATCAATATTATTGCTTGAAAAGAATGAGCTTTTCCTTTCAAGATGGAGAAATGTTTGAAGTGGTTCTTGCATTTTTGAGAGCAAAAAATTGAGATCTGCTGAAGTGTAGCTAGAGAACCTTTCATACTTTGTTTCACTTTGCTATTCTGCTATCAAGAGGGATTTAAAATTACCAGACTCAGGAGGCACCATAGGTTTTAAATACTTCAAGAATATTGATAGCAGATTTATTTCAGTTTTGCAAGTAACTCAGGAGACCTGATTATTTTATGTAGCATTTTAGAAATGCTACACAAGTGTTCATTTAAAAGAAATAAAGGAATGTGTATCCTACAGATTGTTGGATGAGTCCTTAGTAGGGAAATTGCTGCTTTCAGTTTGTATTGGGTTGGCTGTAAGAGAATTAATGGTGAATTGAGACAGGAATGGTATTAAATCTTATGTGAAACTGCACACCTACGAGAATGGCTAAAATTAAAAAGATTGATAATACCAAGTGTTGGTGAGGATGCGGGAGAATATTTCTGGTTTGGAAGGTTGTTTAACAACATATTCTAAAGTTAAATGTACATCTACCTTATGATCTTGCAGTCCTTCTCCTAGGATGTGAACTGCAAAGGATTTGGTGACTTTTAAAGTACCTCTGAAATTTTTTTAGTGAAAATGGAATTTAGAGCCATTATTAAAGTCTCCGGTATATATCATTATTCAAGAGCAATGAAGGCATATGTCCACGGAAAGACACATTCAAAGTTATGGAATTAGATAGCAGTTGCAAAATTCTACGAACATACTTAGAATCACAGAATTGTAAACTTTAACATGATGAATCTTATGGTATGTGCGTTATATGATGGGTTTGAACCACCAAGCTTCTGGTTAGCAGTAAGATGCTTCAGGCACTGTGCCACCAAAACTCCTTATATCTCAAAGTTATTTGTAAAAAATACCTTCAAGGATATCTGTGGCAAATTTATTTAAAATAGCTCCAAACTGAAGAATTAGCCCACATGTCAGTAAAAGAGAAGTAAATGTGTTCTATTCATTCAATAGGATATTCCACAGCAATAAGAAAGAGTGTGCAGAAAGAGAGGTGATTTGGGATGGGGTGTATTGGCTGGGAAAGAGCATGAGGAAGCCTGTGAGACACTGGACACATTCAGTGTCTTTGTCCAGGTGGTGATTATATGGCTGTTTATGGGTAGAAACATTCAACAAGCTGTGCAGTTTATGTACTTTGCTGTATTTCTGATATACGTCAATTAAAGAAAAACTGGATGTTGGTGCACTTGTGGTGCCATCTTCAGAAAGCATGGCTCAAAGTGCTGTGCCACCTCTTCTCTTGTTGGGTACATGGTTATTGGGCCCACCATCCTCCCAGGCCTCTTGCTTTGACACTGTTTTTGTGTTATAGGTTGTCTTGGTTTTACTTGCCTGGGAAAGGAAGAAACTACTGGCCGATGCCTTGCTCTTCTGGGCAGTGGCCACTAGTTCTCTTGAACGTCATGCCAAGGTAAAGAAAGTGAGCTCAGACTTCCAGATAGCTTTGAAGAAGAATTTGTCATTCTGTTTATACTTCACAAGTGAGGAACATGCCCTGTCAGGGCCACACTTCCTCCAGGAGATACAACTAATTAAGGAAAATGGCATACCTGCCATGTTCCAGGTCATGTGACTTAATTAAAATGAATGCTATTACTCAGGGCTCTGTTTCCCACTGAGCTCTCCTGGGGCCCAGGTGAGAGTCTCCTTGCAGATGCTCCCAGGCTTGCAGTGTCTGTTCATCTTCCTCATCTCTTCAGCAGTCCTCAGCTTTAGGACTTTGGAGCTAAAGGTGATCAAATTTTAAACAAGTTCACCAGTTAGTGATTCTCTTAGTCCCAGCATGTCAGGATGTATGACCATATTAGAGTGTGCTGTGGGTGCGGTGGCAATGAGGAAAGGAGAGGTGACTGTTGTTATTCCATGGGATTGGAGCAAGGGCTTTGAATCCTCAGGGCTCAGAGGTGGTGACCAACCCACATAGGCCTGAAAACTCACTCCATCTTGAGACTACATCCCATAGGCTGTTGCCTCCTACCATAGAAAGAAAGTGAGTTGGCATCCTTTGGCCCTCCATTCTGTCCATGTGACGGCCCATTCTCATGCTTCCTAGCAAACAGAAATCCCAGACCTTGCTCCTCATGCAGTTGACAAAACATAACTGGATTTTTACTCCAGCTCATTAGCCAATCAGATTTTAGATTGAGATCCACTTAACACTTACTGAGGCCTGATATAATAAAGGTAAGACAAGCAGCTGTGGCTATCGTTGTGTCCTTACTCAGTGCCAGGCAGCATGGTAGATACTTTGACACTATTTATACTTAACCCTCATAACAGTCTCATGTGGTTCAAACTGTATGCTTCTCTTCCCCTTGTAGATTGGAGAAAACAAAATCAAAGATGGTATGTAACTTACTTACCTATACTAGAATAAAAGAGCTTGAACTTGAACCCAGGTCTCCTCATGCCAAAGCCTTTGTTCTTTTTGGTCAGCCTTCTTGTAAAATACAGTTGCATTGATTCTCTTCTGTAGTATGTGTGATTGAGAGAATGAGTCTGAAGGTGGTTGTTATGAGCAGTCTCCTAGGTAGGGCTTTGTTGTTATTGGACTCCCCACACTTTGTTGTTGTTACAGTTTTTCTTAAGCAGTGACTGCACAATACAGTATATAAAACACCTCCAGGAAATGAAGAGGCTGATGGAACTAATGGGAACCAGATGAAAGTAAAGGAATTAGATTGCATGAGAGCCAGGAATACAACTTGAATCCTGGGCAGAGCCAAGCCACATTGTGGGGTGTGTCTTGGGCACACCCACGGCCAAACTGTCAGAACAGCTGAGAGCCATCTGTGCTCAGATGTGAGATGGACATGGAGCTGAAAGTAGGAATGAAAATGTCATGGTTCCTTGATAGGTCTTGAATTTTCTAGTAGGTGTTTAATTGTAGGGTGTGTTCACCATTATTGAGGCAAAATAATTTTTTCCTTGACTTGTGACTTTAATTTTGATCCATATTGTTGCATTTTACAGAACCTGGCTGGACATTTGGGTCAAAGAGAAAGATTTAGGAATCATTTAATCCAGTTCCTTCCATTTGAAAAAATATTCAAAAGGCCTTATTATTTATAATTTAGAAAGTCAAATGAAAAGAAAAATTGTATGTGACCATTTATAGACATTTTGGAATATATCCTTTGGGACTTTTCTCTACACACATAACTGATTTTGTTTGTTTTTATGGGGATGGGATCATTTTCTATCTGTTGGTTTTTTTTTTTTTAACATTAAAAGATTTATTGTTGTAAAATACACATACAAAAACTTTCTCATTTTAACCATTTTTAAGTATATAATCTGGTAACATTAATTATATTCATCACGTTATGCAACCTCACCATTATTCATTTCCAGAAGATTTCATCACCCCAAGCAGAAAGTTAGTGCCTCCAAAGCAATAAATGTCTACCCTCTCCCCCAGCCCCTGGTAACCATTAATATATTTTTGTCTCTATAAGTTTGCCTATTCTGGATATTTCATATAAGTGGGGTTGTACAATATTTCTCCTTTTGTTTCTAACTTATTTCACTCAGCATAATATTTTCAAGATTCATCGATGTTGTAGCATGTATCAGAACTTAATATTTTTTATGGCTGAGTAACAATCCATTGTGTGAATATACCATTTGGTTTATGCGTTCATCTGTTCATGGACACTTGAGTTGTTTCCACCTTTTGGCTGTTGTGAGTAATGGTGGAATACACATTGGTGTACACATACCTGCTTCTGTCCCTGCTTTCAGATCCCTTGGATCTATACCTGGGAGTGGAAACTGCTTGTTGATTTTTATGTGATAATATTGGGATTATTCTCCTCCTTGGGATGGATGAGGAAATTGGTGCCCAGAGAAGTAAAGGGACTTGTTCAAGGCATTCTCTTCCAGGCCTGACCTGGAGAGGCAGCCCCTACAGCAGCCCTGTTCAGTGCTTTCTTGGTCTGACAGAGGCTTGAGAATGGGAGCTGGTGACCCAAGGCCTGTGAGTCCAGGGCACCAGGCTTCCCAGGGGCTGTTGGTGTTTAGTACAGTGTTCGGCATGTGATAAGAGTTTAGAAAAAGAAGAGAACAAAAGAAAGAAAGTGGTTTTTGGTGGCTAAGCCTCTTCCTTCCACCCCTGTCTGCGTGTTCAAACTGCCTGGCACTTTTTTTCCAGCAGCCACCTTGCTCTCTCTCCCAGCATACACTTCCAAAGCCACATGCTGTACGTGACTGGTGGTACACTCAGAAGCCCCCAGTATTAAGTTTGCAGGAAAGGTCACGTCCTCCCTCTGGCAGCTGTGGAATGCCAACAGAACACATATTTTCGCAGTTACGATCTCATTTGTAGAGGTGATTTCCTGAGTATTCCAGAGAGTCCCAGAGTGGTTGTAGGTTGAGATGGTGGCTGGTTTTACAGGTAACTCATTGCCAAGATAATGAGCAATGAGTCATGGTAGTGTCTTCTCTCTACAAAACATCTAAATGGCTTGTGATTAATGTCACTGAAATGTACATATGAAGAATACTGAAATGACAAATGATTTGTTTTATATATATATATATATATATATATATATATACCACAATAAAAGAGAGAGAGAGAGAGAGAAACATCTGAGTAGTTCAGCCCTTTCCTGAACAGTATTATTGGATCAATCCATTTCTGTGTCCAGTCTAGGTCCCTGGAACCCCATGGGTTGACCCAACCTCACGTTAGTGAGAAGCTCAGTGGATGGTAGACAGTAGCCCTGCTGTCTAGATCCCAGCTGTCCCTGCTCAAATCCTTCCTTGGGAAAAATCAGCTAAAAGGCTAGCATCTCATTTTTACTTTCCCATTTAACTCCTTGTGGAATTGATATTTCTTGACTGAACAGAAAAGGGGAAGAAGACATACTGAAATGTGAGCAAGCTTTAAAATTAAATGCAATAGAAACGGCATTTCCAGTGTGTTCATTTTAACAAATGGATGAGTGACCATCTCTGATCATTTGCCTGAGTCCTGTACAGACACACAAGAGAGGAGATACTATGTACGTCCCCAAACTAAATTTGTCAGTTAAATCCTTCCCCCTTTCGTGTAGGAGGTACGTTTCCCAGAACCTCAGGCAAGAGCCCTTCTCTGTCTCTTGCACATTCTCTTTTATGCCAAGGCTTGTACTTTTTGCCGAATGAGGAGGAAAAACTCCTGACTTCTCTGCTGGACCCAGCTAGCCCTCTCGGTTCATTTGTTCATTCACCAGATGTTTACTGCATTCTTAGTAGGCTCTGGGTACTTCAGGGCACTAGGATTGAGTGATCAAAACATTCACAGTCCCTTCTGCTGTGGCGTTCAGAGTGTGCAGTTATCACCCCCCATAGCCATAATCCTGTGGTGGGGAGAGCCTGCCCCGAGGCCCATGTAATGGCACAGGAGACACAGCCTTTGACTCTTTCTTCCCTTGCTCTTTGGGGACTCCAGCAACCAGCACTGTGTCCCTGCCACCCTTAGTTAAACTGCATTTATACTGTGCTGAGCCTCTGTCTGGAGGGATGATCCTGAGTTTAAAAAGCCAACATATTTGGTTTGTAAGACTGGGAGAACCGGCACTCTATTCCTTGCTGATGGGGCTGTAAATTGTCACAACCAATGTGGAGGGCAACTTAGTGGCACTTACTTCAGTTACAGGTGTATGTACCCTTTGACCTAATACTTCTGCTTCTGGAAACTTCCTGTTAGATATGGTTCTACAAGAATAAAATGGCCTGTGTACAAGGTTCTTAAACAGTGTTATTTATAGGAGCAAAAGATAGGAAACAATCCCAGTGTCCATCAGTAGGACACTATGGTCCATCTGGCCAATGGAATGATATGGCTGTAAAAAAAAAAAAAAAAAAAAAAAAACAGAGGAAGCTCTCTACATACTGCCGGGGAAGGACTTCCAATGTATGTTGTTGTTAGGTTCCAACCCATAGCAACCCTCTGTCCAGCACAATGAAACAATGCCCAGTCCTGTGGCATCTGCACAGTCACTGCCATACTTGAGTCCATCATTGCAGCCACTGTGTCAGTCTATCTTGTTGAGGCTTTTCCCCTTTTTTTCTGACTCTATATTATTGTGTGAAAAAAATGAAAGATAAAACTACATATGGAATTTGCTACCTTTTGGCTAAAAAAGGGTAATATTCACCTGCATTACATAAAGAAACCAATACATAAATGGGATGATCTATGGAGAGAGTCATGACCTATGGACAGGTCAGCCTAAGGGACCCAGGTGAGGAGAGCAAACCCAGGCCATACCCACAAGCAGTGAGGCAGGAAGCAGGGAGAGGACAGAAAAGGCAAAGGGAACCAGAGAAAATCAAGGAGTCAGCCACAGGGATCCAGGTAAGGAAAGGGAACCCAGGCCACGCCCCACAAGCAGTGAGGCGGGAAGCAGGGAGGGGACAGAAAAGGCAAAGGCTACCAGAACAGATCGAGGAGTTAGCTGCAGGGATCCAGGTAAGGGTGGTTGGAGGGGTTTCCAACAGCTAAGGGAGACAAACTTGTCTGTCGGTTTGTCCTATGGTGGTAACGTGTTGCTGTGAGTCTTGAGGCTGTGCCACTGGTGTTTCAAACTCAGTGGGGTACACCTGGTGCACAGGTGTCAGCCTGGCTTGCAGACTGAGACAGAGTAGGAAGAAGGCGGAGGCCATCCACTTCCCAAAAAAATGGCCAGGGAAAACTGTATGAATAGCAGAGAAACACTGATACATTACTGTGCAAATTTATGAATAGTCCAGAAACACTGTTCAATACAGAGGAGAAAGATGAGCTGCTTAGCTTAGAAAGCTCTCAAAGTAGGACTGGGAAAGAGCTGCATCATCAGAATAAACCCAGCCTTACTCACATGGATAAGGTAAAGCTTTCGAGACCTCCATTTGCTGATGTGGCACCACTCAGATTGAGGAGAAACAGCTGCAAAAATCTATTAATCATAGGAACATGAAATGTACGAAGTATTTAGGAAAATTGGAAGTTGTCAAAAATGAAAGGGAACTCATAAAGATTGATATCCTAGGCATTAGTGAGCTGAAATGGGCTGGTTTTGGCCATTTTGAATCAGACAACTATATGATCTACTATGCTGGGAACGACAGTTTAAAGAGGAATGGCGTGGCATTCATCATCACAAAGGATGTTGCAAGATCTGTCCTGAAGTACAGTGCTGTCAGTGATAGGATAATATCCATACACCTCCAAGGAAGACCCTTTAATACAACTATTATTCAAATTTATGCACCAGCCACCAAAGCCAAAGATGAGGAAATTGAACATTTTTATCAACTTCTGCAGTCTGAAATTGACTGAACATACAATCAGGGTGTGTTATCATTGGTGACTGGAATGCAAAAGTTGGAAACGAAGAATCACCAGTAGTTGGAAAATTTGGCCTTGGTGACAGAAATAATGCTGGAACTCACATGGTAGAATTTTGCAAGACCAACGACCTGTTCATTGCAAACACCTTTTTTCAACAACACAAACGGCAGCTGTACACATGGACTTCACCAGATGGAACATACAGGAATCAGACTGACTACATCTGTGGCAAGAGGTGATGGAAAAGCTCAATATCTTCAGCCAAAACCAGGCCAGGAGCTGATTGTGCAACAGACCATCAACTGCTCATATGCAAGTTCAACTTGAAGTTAAAGACAATTAAAACAAGTCCCAGAGAGCCAAAATATGATCTAGAATATATCCCTCCTGAATTTAGAGACCATCTAAAGAATAGATTTGATGCATTGAACACCAGTGACTGGAAACCAGAAGAATTGTGGGATGACATCAAGAGCATCATCCATAAAGAAAGCAAAAGGTCACTAAAAAGACAACAAAAGAAGAGAAGACCAAAATGGATGACAGAAGAGACTCTGAAATTTGCCCTTGAGCGGAGAGTAGCTAAAACAAAAGGAAGAAATGACAAGATAAAATAATTGAAGATTTCAAAGAGCAGCTTGAGAAGACAAAGCCAGTTACTATAATGAAATGTACAAAGACCTGGAGTTAGAAAACCAAAAGAGAAGAACACACTCAGCATTCTCAAGCTGAAAGAACTGAGGAAAATATTTAAGCCTCGAGTTGCAATATTGAAAGATTCTAAGGGCAAAACATTGAATGATGCAGGGAGTATCAAAAGAAGATGGAAGGAATACACAGAGTCATTGTACCATAAAGAACTGGTCGATCTTCATCTATTTCAGGAGGTGGCATATGATCTAGAACCAATGGTATTGAAGGAGGAAGTTGAAGCTGCAATGAAGGAGTTGACGAATAACAAGGCCCCGGGAATTGATGGAATACCCATTGAGATATTTCAACAAATGGATGCCGCACTGGAAGCACTCACTCGGTTATGCCAAGAGATTTGGAAGACAGCTACCTGGCCAACTGACTGGAAGAGATCCATATTTGTACCCATTCCAAAGAAAGGTGATCCCACAGAATGTGGAAATTATAGAACAATATCATTAATAACGCACGCAAGTAAGATCTTACTGAAAATAATTCAAAAATAGTTGCAGCAGTATATTGACAGAGAACTTCCAGAGGTGCAAGCTGGATTCAGAAGAGGATGTGGAACAAGGGATATCATAGCTGCTGTCAGATGTATCTTGGCTCAAGGCAAAGAATACCAGAAAGATGTTTACTTGTGCTTTATTGACTATGCAAAGGCATTTGTGTGGATCATGACAAATTACAGGTAACATTGAGAAGAATGAAAATTTCCAAACACTTGATTGTACTCATGAGGAACCTGTACCTTGACTAGGAGGAGGCTGTCGTTCGAACAGAACAAGGGGACACTGCATGGTTTAAAATCAGGAAGGGAGTGCGTCAGGGTTGTGTCCTTTCCCCATACTTATTCAGTCTATATGCTGAGCAAATAATCCGAGAAGCTGGACTATATGAAGTAAAATGTGGCATCAGAATTGGAGGAAGAATCATTAACAACCTGAAATATGCTGATGATACAATTTTGTTTGCTGAAAATGAGGATGACTTGAGGCACTTACTGATGAAGATTGAGAAACCCAGTCTGTGGTATGGATTACATGTCAATATAAAGAAGACAAAAATCCTCACAACTGGACCAATAAACAGCATCACAATAAATGGAGGAAAGATTGAGGTTGTCAAAGAATTCACATTGCTTGGTTCTACAATCAAGGCCAATGGAAGCAGCAGTCAGGACGATAGACAATGTGTAGCACTGGGCAGGTTGGCTGCGAGAGAATTCTTTCAAGTGCTGAGGAACAAGGATGTCTCCTTGAGGACTAAGGTGCGCCTGACACAGGCCATATTTCTAGTCGCCTCATATGCGTGTGAGAACTGGACAGTGAATAAGGAAGACCGAAGAAGAGTTGATGCTTTTGAGTTGTGCTGGCAAAGAATGCTGAAGGTACCATGGACTGCCAAAAGAACTAACAGATCTGTCCTGGAGGAAGTGCAGCCAAGATGCTCCTTGGAAGCGAGGATGGCCAGACTTCGTCTCACCTACTTTGGTCATGTTGTCAGAAGGGATCATTCCCTGGAGAAGGATGTCATGCTTGGTAAGGTGGAGGGTTGACGAAGGAGGGGAAAGCCTTCGATGAGATAGATTGACACTGTGGCTGTGACAGTGGGTTCAAGTGTAGCAAGAATCTTGGAGCTTGCGCAGGATCGGGCGGTGTTTCGTTCTGCTGTGCGTGGAGTCGCTGTGAGTCGGAAACGACTCGACGGCATCTAGCAACGACATGGAGAGAAGTGGGCACTGAGCAGATGGGGACTAGGATGGAAGGGAAACTCCTCACTGTATGTATTTTGTAGTGTTTGGTTTCAGAATCATGTTTACCTATTTTTAAATGAAATTTGAAAAGAAAGAAGCTGCACTGTGTCCCCCGAAAGGTTATGAAAAAGTTGCACCTTTGTTTATACAGAACTTAAACTGGGATATGGGAATTTTGAACCAGAAAGAGTAGCTCGATCATAGAAACCTGTGTCTGAAGGAAAGATGATAGAAGTCACAGTGAGATAGGTCTCATTAGGGGAGAGGGAACAGTGTCCCAGGTAAGGTGACCTTCTGAGTTGAAAGGACATGACCTCTGAGCCCACTAGGAAAAGGAGCTCGTATGCAGATCTCTGATCTGCCCAAAAGGTGGTCAGTGAGCATTCTTTGTATGTGGGTTATTCAGTGACAGGGACCACCCAGTCTGAATTCTGGTGTCACACAGAGCAGGGGCTGGGTGTTTTGTCCTGAGTACATGCTCAGTAGAAGACCAGCTGAAGTAGGGTGTTGCTGGTACCTAGTATTTTAGAGATAGCAATGCAGTAAAGCAGCACATTCTTACCATATGGATGAATAAGCCAAGGGAATTCTGAAGTATATACTTACTGCCTTCATAATATTTACATATGCCTGGGTCCACAGACTTTGACTTATCTTTGGTGAAGAGTAACCACTGATTGGGCATTGTCCTCTTTTCAATAGAAGCAGCAACTTGATAGGCTCCTGCTACCCCCAGGGTGGGTGGGCCCACATAGCATCCTGTGCTTAGGCTTCTGGATTCTTTTTTGGAGCCCAGGGGAAGACCAGGATTTGGAATTTATATTTTTAGCTTTCATGGAGGAGTGTGCCTTGTAAATTGGATGGGGCAAGGCAACACATTTCTTCACTCTGGGTCAATATACTGGGCTGGATTGTAGTAATTGATAGATTTATTAAGTTAACTGTTCTCTGGTTTCTTTGGAACATATGTTTGAATGTCTATAACAATATTTTCATTTTAAACTTGGAAGACAGACTAACATTAAATGGCATCTCCCAAGCAATTTATATGCTTGTATCTTATGGATATGTTCAATTGTGAGACCGAATAGCCAAAGTTACACCTCTGGCTCGCTGCTCTCTCGCAGACATGGGTGCAAGAAAGATGCCCTCAAGACTGATATAAACTCTTTTGGAGAAGTCTGTGTCGAGGATTACCTCTGGTGTGCTGATGAAACTACATGGCTGGTTATCCTGGGACCAGCTGCCTATCTTCTTCTTCAAGTGAATAGGATTCTTTATGGGATATTTCACTACGGGCATACCTCATCCTATTGCAGTTCATTTTATTGTGCTTCATAGATGCTCCATTTTTACGAATTGAAGGTTTTTGGCAACTGGTACTGTTTTTCCAATTTCGTGTGCTCACTTTGTGTCTCTGTGCCACATTTTGGTGCTTCTCACAATATTTAATACTTTTTCTTAATGCTTTTGCACACTTAATAGACTACAGTATAGTGTAAACATAACTTTTATATGCACTGTTGTTGTTATTTGCTGAGTCAGACCCAACTTATAGCGACCCCTCCTTGGGTTTCCAAGGCAGTATCACTACGGAAGTAGATTGCCCAACCTTCCTTCCAAGGAGTGGCTGGTGGGTTTGAACCGCCAGCCTTCTGATTGAGCAGTCAAGTGCCTTAGGCACTACCCCACCAAAGCTCATTTTATATGCACTTGGAAGCCAAAAAATTTGTGTGATTTGCTTTATTGCAATATTTGCTTTATTATAGTGGTCTGCAACCAAACCCACAGTATCTCCAAGGTATGCCTTGCTAGGTAAATGGGTTTCTAGCTGATGTTGTCCTCTCCCTTCATTTTTCCTTTGGTTTTAACTGTGGTCAGTACTCACCTCATACTTTGTGTTTCAGTTAATACCCAGTGGTGTAGAGTTTACTGAGGCCATTCATGCTATTCCTTCTATGTAGAATACCCTTCCCAAATTTTGTCACCTGGTGATTTTTATTTATCCTCCAAGACACATGGGCATCATCTCTTTGTGGGGCTTGTTTGCATGACATTCACAGTATTCCTGTATATATCTTAGTACTTAGCGTATTACATTGAGATTATTTGTTTAGTAACCTCTATAGAGCAGGTTCTTCTATAGCAGGGATGCTGGGAGAGTGGGGTCTGGCTTTTCACTTTTGTATCTCTACTGCCACCACCCATCTGTCAGTTTGTCATCCTGTGGTGGCTTGTGTGTGGCTATGATGCTGGAAACTGTGCCACTGGTAGGTCAGCCATGGTGGACAGGTTTCAGTGGAGCTTCCAGACTAAGCCAGACTAAGAAGAAAGGCCTGATGATCTATTTCCAAAATTAAGCTATGGAAAATCCTCTGGATGACAACAGAATATTGTCTGATACAGTGCTGGAAGGTGAGTGAGCTCCCTAGGTTGGAAATGCTCAAAACATGCAGTGGCTGCGGCAGTGGCCTTCAGTATACCAATGACCATGAAGGTGGCATGGGGCTGGGTAACATTTCATTCCTCCATGAGTCAGAGGTGACTCCACAGCAGCTAACAACAGTGCCTAGTGTGGCAACTACACACCATGGGTGCTCAGTTAGTGTAATTTGGTCTGAACTCTGGCAGTAACTAGTAGCTCTTTTCCTTTTTTTTTTATACTTCTACTTCAATGAAAGCTGCTCTGGAGACAATCACTTTTTTAACTTTCATTTTTTAGACTTTCCAAAAGAGCAAGGAAGGGGTTCTCAAGTAACCCGTTTATATTTTGCAGTGAATGCTGAGAGCTCTGCTGCGAGAGTTAGAAGGTCTTCATGGTCTGTGCAAATCATTCAAGTGGAGATCTGCCAGGGGAATGAATCTTGTGCAAGCTTTGTATATTCCTAAGAAATCTTCCCTCTCTGGTCACGTGAAAGTGCGTGTGACCAGACCTGCAGGCAGGATAGAGCCCTTGACGTCATGCACAGGACTCACTTCTCCTAGGTGATGCTTCTTTTGGATAAAGGAAGAAGGTCAAAAGTTGCAAAGGGTTTTTACCAAATGGGCACCACCTTTTCTACCTTTGAACTTTGCAAGGAAGTATCAGGGTCTGAGGTCTTGATGTATAGCCTTCGACCGAGGTATTCTTTCTCCTCCAATATTGCTAGATAAAATAATAGTATGGACTGAAGTTCTTGTTATATCAAAAGGAAATGGAAAAAAAAATCTTCTTGGCCTTGGAGTAAGTATAATTATGGTGTGCTTTTATTTAAATCCTTTTTTAGCTTAAACTCTCACTTCTGGACACAGCTTGTAGAGATTAGACCTATCCTTCAAGTAAATCAAAACAACTTAGAAAATAAATACACCTCAGCCATATGTGCTTTCCAGAAGCACAGACAGTGCTTAACTTGGGAGATAATAGAACTTTTTAATCAGCAGGACAAAAAAATATCTTTGGCAGAAACCCATTATTCTAGAAGTAAATCTGACAGTAGATGAGCTCACTTAATGACGAAAATGAAACCTAGAAAGTTCAGAAAATGGAGAGGACTAGAATGAAGACTCAAAAGACTACTCCAACCTCAGAATTGTGTCTGAGGGAAAATTGGTGTAGTCTCAAATTCTCCATTTGCCTTCTGGAATTGGATGTTCTAACTATATGTACATTATTTAGCTTTTTATAATGGCAAAGTTATAACCCCTTTATATAAAGAAAATTATAGTAGCAAATAAAACAAACAAAACCAGTCCAACCAGGTATTCAGGATGAGCTGAAGTGGAATGGAATGCCCAAAAAGCAGAATGAAGGAGGGAGCCCTCCAAAAATACCATGAAACCTCACTTTAGCAGGTGTGATATTATACAACTGACACTGGGCCCAGGGAAGAACTAGCACCTCCACATCTATACCAGGAAACTGCAAGTCCACGAGAAAAGGTCCATGAGTTTCTGACGTTACAACCAAAGGGCAAATGTCAAGTAATGTAAATAAGACATACAAGCACATTGCCTGTGTTAGAGAGTTCAGGGTTTTGGTAATTGAATACTACTACCCACTTCTCCCTTTTTGGTATATAGACAAAGAGAACATAGGACTAGAGATAATAGGTAAATTGGAAACAAAGTTGAGTTGAAACTCAACTCTAACTGGGAGACTTAAGGCTCTCTGCTCCCTATAGGAGGTATAGCTTCCTCCCATCCTCCATCAGCACCCCCAACACATGGAGACAGATAGTCAAGAGGGTTTTATTGCATGGAGTCAAGAGAAGAAAGTGACCACATAGAGTCTGGGTTCTTGCCTCTAAAGCACTAGAACCCTGCTAACTAATGAGCTTCAGCAAATGTACAGTCAGATAAACAGTTCTTCCCATAATCAAAGTGAACTTGGAAGAATGTGAAAGGATAGAAGTGAAGGCAGAAAAGTTTCCTTCCCCCATGGGTAGAGACAGAATCAAGAGAAGAAGAAACTAAAGTCCCTCTAACCTGCAATCTGCCTTGGTAATCCCCATCAGTTGCATGAGATCTGAAACCTTATGTCTGAGGAGAAAGAGGCTGTGCCCTTGAGGAAGCCCCATTGCCCAGACTGGTAAATACAAAGACTAGACTATGATAAAAACACAACTAATAAAAGTTGAAATGACAATTTAATAAGATTGTCCCAGATCAGGAGCTCGCTCAGAACCAATCAAATAAAGCCTCCCACCTTGCACCCGCAGTAGCTCTAGGGAAATAGTGGCCGGCCAAGCCCACTTGGAAAACCAGTACCTTAAACCATCTTTATGGGTCTCGGTTTTTGCATCTGTATAGTAAGGGAAAACTTCCACTTTGGAGTAGAATATTGTGACAGGCAAACATTTTTTTCCCCCAATTTCCTTATTTTAAAAAATTTTTATTGTGATTTAGGTGAAAGTTTACAGAGCAAAATCATTTTCCATACAACAGTTCATACACATTTTGTTTCATGATATTGATTGCAATCCCATAATATAATAGCTCTTTTCTTAGTTCCTCTCTGTGGTTATCTTCTTCCTGTGTCCTTCTTTCCTATGCATTCCTGCCCTCTGAGCTATATCTCCCTGTGTAAATACTGCCCTTCTGATCTCCCTTGGTTGATTGTTCTAAGGAGTGTACCTACCTGGTGTAAATGTTTATCTTTTATGGCTGTCTGTTGTTTGGCTAGAAGCCACAGGAATGAGTTCAGTTCCAGGCCTGAAGGGTGACTAGGAGGACAGAGCAACATTTTTATGTAACTATGACCTATTTCGTCAGTGTCCTAAAGTGGTTCTGTGATGTTTTGCAGTTTTATGACTACTTTTACTCAAACTAATAATATATGTGTAACCAGGAATTCAACTAAAGTGTAGTATGAGAATCACTAGTTGTTAGAACATGAGGATATTACATGGTTTAAAATAAGTAGGAAAAGTGTGCATTGGGGTTGTATGTTTTCACCATATTTATTCAATCTCTATGCTAAGCAAATAATTTGAGAAGCTGGACTGTATGAAGAAGAATGCAGTATCGGGATTGGAAGAAGACTCATTAGCAACTTTGCTTGCTGAAAGTGAAGAGGACTTGAAGCACTTACAGATGAAGATCAGAGACTACAGCCTTCAGTATAGATTACACCTCAACAAAAAGAAAACAAAAATCCTCACAATAAGCAACATCATGATAAATGGAGAAAAGATTGAAGTTGTCAGGGATTTCATTTTACTTGGATCCACAATCAATGCCCATGGAAGAAACCTTCAAGAAATCAAACGACGAATTGCATTGGGCAAATCAGCTGCAAAAGACCACTTTCAGGTGTTAAAGAGAAAAGATGTCACTTTGAGGACTAAGGTGCACCTAATCCAAGCCTTGGTATTTTTAGTAGCCTCATATGTATGTGGGAGCTCTGGTAGCATAGTGCCTAAGGCAGTTGATAGCTAACCAGAAGGCTGGCAGTTCAAACCCAACAGCTACTCCTCGGAAGGAAGGTTGGGCAATCTGCTTCCTTAGTAATACCACCTCAGAAACCCAAGGAGGGGTTGCTATGGGTTGGATTCGACTCAATAGCAGTGAGTTTGGTATTTTGGTTTTTCATATGTATGTGAAAGCCCAATAATTAATAAGGATGACTAAAGATGAATTGGGAGCTCTGGTAGCATAGTGGCTAAGGCACTTGACTGCTAACCAGACGGCTGGCGGTTCAAACCCACTAGCCACTCCTCGGAAGGAAGGT
>NW_006921617.1:9726173-9736728 GCF_000298275.1 Orycteropus afer afer
AGCCACTCCTCGGAAGGAAGGTTGGGCAATCCTACTTCCGTAGTGATACTGCCTCGGAAACCCAAGGAGGGGTCGCTATGAGTCAGGTCTGACTCGACGGCACATAACAACAACAACAACAAAGATGAATTGATGCCTTTGAGTTAGGAGGGGTCGCTATGAGTCAGGTCTGACTCGACGGCACATAACAACAACAACAACAAAGATGAATTGATGCCTTTGAGTTATGGTTTTGGCAAAGATATAGAGTATACCATACTGCCAGAAGAACGAATCTGTCTTGGAAGAAGTACAGCTGGAATGCTCCTTAGAAGCGAGAACAGTGAGACTTCATCTCTAGTACTGTGGAGGACATGTTATCAGGAGGTGTACCAGTCCCTGGAGAAGGACATCATACTTGGTAAGGTAGAGTGTCAACCAAAAAGAGGAAGACTCTCATGGTGATGGACTGACAGAGTGGCTGGAACAGTGTGCTTCAACATAGCGGTGATTGAGAGGCTGGTGCAGGACCAAGCAGTGTTCCATTCTGTTGTACATGGGGTTGCTGTTAGTCAGAACCTATTTAAAAGCACTGAACAACAACAGCAAGGAGGTTTTTTAAAATGCTGATACATGAGCCTCATCCTAAGGGATTCAGATTTGATTGTTATAGGACAAAACAAACAAAAACCAAACTCACTGCTGTCGAGTCGGTTCTGACTCATAGCGACTTCTTGGGTTTCCAAGGCGGTATCTCTACGCAAGTAGATTGCCCAGTCTTCCTTTTGAGGAGTGGCTGGTGGGTTTGAACCACCAGCCTTCTGTTTAGCAGTCAAATGCCTTAGGCACTATGCCACCAGAGCTCCTGGTATAGGACAGGGCATTGGTATATATTTTTTAAGTCAACTTTTAAGCAGCATCACTGTGGAGGGTTGGTTTTGAGTTGGAAAAGGATAATTGGCACAGGAACCAGGAGGCTTTGATTTCAGTCGTAACTCTTCCCTTGTTATGACTATGCTTTGAGTAAATTATTTAATTTCTAAGCACTTTGATTACTTCATCTGTATAATGAGGCTAATCACGCTACTGTGCAGGATTACAGGAGATAATACAAGTGATACTGCAGGGCCTGCTGTTGGTCCATTTTATGTCCTCTTTAAATTTGGGTACTTCTTCCCTTGTTGTTGTCGTTAGATGCCATTGAGACAATCATAGTGGCCGCATCTGACAGAGTAGAGCTATAGCGTTTCCTATGCTGTGATCTTGACAGGAACAGATTGCCGGGTGGTCTTTCTCCAGTGGATATTCATGTCACATCATTCTAACTTTGTTTTCTTGTTTCTTCTGTAAAATACAGGAGTTTGTTAAAAGTCACCTAATGTTTCTCTAGGTTTAAAATTTATCCTTCTTCACATGACCCTAATTTCTATGTTCTGAATCCCACTGTGCTTATGGTAAATGTTTTCCTGATATCTGGCCAATTAATGGCTAGTTGTATGTTTGAACAATGAGGTTAATACCAAGTACTGTTTATTAATAGTCATCCCTGGAGTTCAGCATGAGTTGTGACTCATTAATAATTACGCTGATCATGATAATAAATCATAGAATTGATAGTAAATTTTAATTGAACCCCTACTTCTTACTGACACTGCCTCAGAAACCCAAGGAGGGGTCACTGTGAGTCAGATCTGACTTGATGGCAGTGAGATTGCTTTGAGTTTGGATTTCAAATATGCCAAATAGAGTTCTCAGTCTCAGCTATGGTTTTTGGCTGGTGGGCTTGGAGTGTTCCTTGGGTCCTTGCAGAACAGGAGAGCCTGCCGTCATATCACTTTTCTATTAGATTTAATCTTTAACTTAAAAGGGAAGCCCAGTTTGTAGTGTTTGAATGTGGGTCTGTGACACAAAAACTCCAAGACAGTCTAATCTGAGCCACCAACTCTGTGGCCTATGCAGAACTGGCCTACCTGCCCCTCCTGGAGATATGGTGGTGCAGACCATGTCCTTCCTAGAGACATGGCCATGCAGAGAAAGTAGTTCTGAGGCCTTGTGGGCAGAGTTAGGGTATAGAACAGAACTTCTCGAATGTTAATGCTCAGGCATGTCTCCTGGAGGTTTGTTAACAAGAAAATGCTATTCAGTAGGTCTGGGGTGGGGCCTGAGATTATGCATTTCCTGCAAACTCCCAGGAATTGTGGATGCTGCTTATCTGTGACCACACTGCGTGGTGTTTGTTTTCTTTCCTGCCTCTGGGAACGTTCATTCCTCCGTTCCAACCATCAATGTCCATATTACTACATTAGCACAGTCAGTTAGTCCAGGGGCCAATCAGAACCCTTTCCTGGCATTTTTGGACTTGGAAGCAGAGAGAGCCAGTCTCAGATTCTCTGTGTGAAGCTATTTCTAGTCTCATGGAGGTAATCAGTTAAAGAAGCAGTGATGGGACAGAGAGAAAAATCTTAGTGGTTCTCAAGTCCTTGGTTCCTACCATCCTGAGTATATGAAAAGAGATTTTAAAATAAGCAAACTTGTGACCTTTGGGTATCTATTATCAGCTCCAATTATCTAATGCAGTTACATGAAGTATATCAGACACTGGCATATGTGGCCTCTGCTGCTAGAACTGGAATGACTGTGCAGAGGTGCCTAGCACAAAGCCTGTTCAGAGTGACCACGTACTCACAGAGTTTGGCATGTGCCCTGGCAGGGGGTCACAGAAGCACTGACAAGAGGTGCTTGAGTTCAGATGTTGGATGGGGACCAGCCTCAGGATAAGTTTTCTAGAGGTGGATTTTTGAGAAGTGAGTCAGGAGAGGCATGTGAAATTAATCCAGGCAGAAAGCACTTACCTGAACAAAGGCAAGATGATATGAAAGCATCTTGAAATTGAAACCTCATCTGAGTAGAAGATACAGCTATAACTGAGGTTGAAGTAGTAGACTGGGGGGGCCTTGTTGTTGGTTACCATCAGGTCAGTAGAACAAAATGTTGTGCTGTAGCACCTTTACAGCCATTGATTGTTGTGTCCATTGGTGCGGCCACTGAGTATTTTGGGTGCCCAATTTAAGAGGTCCCTAGATGAAGCTGGGGCCGATTCGACGGCAAATAACAACAACAACAACTAGATGAAGCAGTTTGCACTCAACTGCTAACATAAAGGTTGGTGGTTCAGACCTGCCAGCAGCACCAGGGAACAAAGGCCTGGCAAACTGCTTCTGTAAAAGATTACATCCCTGAAAACCCTTAGAGCAGCAGTTCTACTCTGTAACACATGGGGCCACCATGAGTGGGAATCGACTCAAAACGAGTTGTTTTGGTTTTCCAATTTAGGGGCTTATTTTCCATCACTGCAGTGGAAAATATTCCAGTACAGGGTTCTCACTGGCTAGTTTCCAGAAGTGGATTGTCAATCCTTTCTCCTTAGTCTGTCTTAGTCGGGAAGCTCTGCTGAAACCTGTCCACCATGAGTGACCCTGCTGGTATTCGAAATACTGGTTGCACAGGACATAGAACACACACTCACTACCATATGACAGACTGACAGATGAGTGGTAGAAGGGGCCTTGTAGGCTAAAATTGGTCCCTGTTGTCTTAAAGTCATGTGTGTTTCCACATCCATAGCCACCACCACAGCAAGAGCAAAACAACAAACCAGAATTCTGATTCTCTCCCAGATAGATATCCATCTGTCAGGTTCCAGGCAACCCTCCTCCTTTATTTCCTTAAAAAAAAAACAACATTTGTCCTAGGAATTGCAGTGAATGTTTAAAAAACAAACCTGATCTGCTTTAAATACCAAACACTGTCTAAATAACACAGAGGTTGTGACATCAGTTGACAAAGCCAGGAAGTTCAAAGCCAGGCTGCTGACACATTGTATTGCATTCTGCTGTTTTTGGCTCTCTAGCCTGTGGCGGGTCCTGGTGTTTGTTATTCAGATCTGTGTGTGAGAAAGAGACATTCCTAAGATGATGGAACTCTTTCTTCTTTGGGAAAAATTTGTAGTTTTGAAATGTTTTTAAAAGCAAAAACAAAAATTGGTAGTAATCACTCCTCCTTATGTCACTTGGATAGCAATTTCCAAGAGTAAATTTAAGTCTTTTTTCATGGGTACATTTTAGCCATTTTAAAGGTTTTTAAAAACATGTTTATTCTTTTACTGACATTTTTGAAGGGCAAAATGTTATTTGAGAGATTCTTGTGCCTCAGGTGACATTATTGTATTTAAGGAGGTTGGAAGTGTTGAAGGGGCTGGAGCACTTCCTCGCCCTCCAGTGTGCACACCCTGCAGTAGGGTCCTTACCATCTGGACCTGGTTCTCAGCTCCTTAGTGTCAGAAACTTGGTTTTATCTGTCACCATGGAGTGTGATGCCCTGGATTTGATTCAGTTGCTCAGATTTCAAAAAATACTGCTTGATGCAGCAGGATACTGACCCACTGATCCACAGTGGATTTTTTTTTTTTTTTTTTAAACCTTTAACATGGCTAAGATGGCATCACACATACAGACTTGGAGTATGAAGCATGTTCCTCTCTTTTTCTGAAACTTAGGGCAAGGAAAGAGGGGAGATGGCTAGAATTTGGGAGGCCCACCTATCAACGTATGTCTGAACTTAAGAGTCTAGCCGTGTGGAGGCTGGTCTGCAGGTACAGCTGGATGGAGCAGAGCTGTGCCCCATAAGGTTTTCATCTGAGTTTTTGGAAGTTGGTTCCCAGGCCTTTGTTCTGAGGCACCCGCCTTTTGGTTATCAGTCAAGCATGTTAACTGCTTCCCAGAGTAAGATTAATGCAGAATCCCATTCTGTGGAGGGGGCTGGTCCTGAGGGACTGGGATGCAATAAGAGGAAAGGAGGGGAAAGGTTCTGACCTCAGGGCTAATACCCAAGGGCCCTGAGCCCTGAGTCTCATAGTGGGGGTAATCACTCAGGAAGGCGCCAGTACAAACAGATGTCAAAACCAGTGCATTCCCAGAGCACGTGCTCAACACATGACGGTGGAGATGGCAACGAAGCCCTTCCCGGGTTAGGCAGGGAAATAAAAACTGAGACAGTTTTTATACCAATGTGTTCTTTGTAGAATTAGTGTTCTGTGATCTCATTTTGGCAGTTAGTAACCTTGCCGTCAAGGAGCTAGAAGAGAGGAATTAAAGTTAATGCTTCTTGCCTCTCATTCTTGCTCTCTCTCTTTCTCACTTTCTCTCTCTCTCTCACACACACACACGTGTGCATGTGTGCACACACACACACGTGTGCATGTGTGCACACACACACACCCCTATACACATATCAGCACATTCCTTTGTAAGCTTCCAGAATCTTACAAAAGATATTTTGTGGTATTCCAGAATCACAAAAGATACTTTCTTTTCCTGTTTAACCCCTTTGTTTTGAAACACTTGTTTTGTGCTTCATGATAAGGGGTTTTGTTGCTGTGCTGAAACTGTCTGTCCCCACTCATGTTCCCTTTTGAGCTTTCAACACCTAAAGATCCTCTTCCCCAGAGCAGACTCTCCAAATGAGCAAAAAGAAAGTCGGTGCCAAGCCTGTTGCTTGAACACATGCTCTCCAGAGACAATTGGCGACCTCAGTTCTTTTCAGCCTTTGTCGAATGCCTACTGAGCCAAGTCCTTGACCTTGGGAGCTCACATCTAGAGAGAGGGCATAAACTTTAAACAGATTTCTGATACACAAAAGCCACAGCAGACAGGGAGTGAGAGCTCTCACATAGGAATTAAGTGCTCGAGAAGAACAGAAGCTAAGGTGATGGGGCACTTGAGGAGGAGAGAAGCCTTGCCAGAAGCTTCAAAGATTTAGTCAGGTGAAGCAGTGGGGGGAACAGTAGAAACCCACTCCAACCCATTGCCATCGAGTCAATTTCAACTCATAGTGACCCTATAGGACAGAGTAGAACTGCCCCATAGAGTTTTCAAGGCTGTAAATCTTTACAGAAACAGACTGCCTTGTCTTTCTTCTGTGGAGCACCTGGTGTGTTTGAACCACTGACCTTTTGGTTAGCTGCTGAGTGCTGTAACAACTGCATTCAACATTCAGGCAGAGAGAAAGAAATGGACTGTTTTTTAAATGCTGTGTGGACCTCATGTAGGCCCTTTCCTGAGCTTCTGGCTGTGATAGAAGACTGGATTGGGGGCCAGGACCTTAATTCTATTTTTTACTCTCTGAGTGACGGTGTTCAGGGAGTCTTGAACACCTGTCAAGTGCTGCCCCGGTGACTGTGCTTGGGACATTCTGTACCCGTTCTTGCACATCCAGCCACTTGTGGCTTTACTTTCTTCCTCATTGGCATTAGTAGTGGAGTGGACCCTTGGCATCAGCAGGTTGACCATTGACACTTTTGACTATTCTTGAGCAGTCCTGAACGCAAGTCTGTGCTGCATAGCCATCTAACACTCTGCTGAGGCATGAATTTGATACTCACACAAGGTGAAGTCAATGTGTGGGAGCAAGTCACTCAGCCAGTAAGTCAGGCTGGCCAGCTGCCCAGCGTCTGCCTCTCAGTGAGGTGTTGTTGGCTGCTACTTGTCCTTTCTTAGGCAGTGACTTTTGTGAAGTAGTAGAACATTGGGGTGTGTGTTTGTGTGTGTGTATGAGAAAATAAATGCTTCCAAAAAGAGAGTTAATGGCTAGGGTTGGTGATGGAAGTAAAAGAAAGCAGAGGAGCCTAAGAAAGGAATAGTTCCTGTTGAATCGATTAAAAAGAGGCACTTCTACCTCCAGAGTAGCTTCACATGGACACAAACTCACTCTACACTCTCTGCAGAAAGAAGATAACCTATTGTGAAATGTCAGTAAATGTCCGAGTTAGCAGAAGATTTTTTCATCAGTTGAGAGAGAAAACTTTCCAAAAGTTTGAGAAGGTGGCTAAGGAGAAAGGTGGGAGCCTCTATACAAACCGTTCCAGGAAGCAGCAGATGGCAAAGGCACCAGCCTGGCTACTAAACCAGCCTTATTTTCAAGCAAGGGCTGGTTTGAAAATTTTAAGATGTGTTTTTCTTGGCATAAGGTGAAGTTAATAGGAATAAGCAGACCAGCTGAGTTCTCCTAAACTAGAGAAGCTCAGGGAAGAACAGAGGCTCAGTCACATGCTGCGTTGCAGGGCATGTGGGAGGTGATGGTTTCACAGGCTAGACAAAAGTGTATGAAAGAGGCTGCCAGAGAGTAAGGAGACACCAGTTGAAAAATGCCTTGAAATATGGGAATGGATAAGGGTGATGGTAATAACATGATTGTGGTGGTTATGTTTGTGTGTCAGCTTGGCTAGGCCTGGTTGAGTAGCTGGGCAGCTGTTGGTAGTTATTCCCCATGATGAGGCTGGCAATGAACTCCATGGTGGGATCTACCACAAGCAGCTGAGTAGCTGCCTTTTGGATGTGGTCTGCTCCTTGTGTATGAGGAGATGCCTTGGGAATGGTCTCTAGTCTATGGCACGCTTGGACCCTGCATGTAGCCGTGTCATTGCTCAGCAGCCTGCTCTGCTCTGCTGACCTTGGGACTTACAATGGACTTATATATTAATGGCCTGCCGGGTGGTTTGGTAACATCGGGACTGTGCCTTTTTACTTGTCAACTTGGGCTTCTCAGCCTCAGCAGCCAGCAGCTGTCTGAATGAAGCCCCTAGCTCCAGTGGGCCGGGAGCAGGAGGCAGAGCTGGACCCCAAGGTTGAGGGGCTTTCATTCACCCAGCCCCTAGGGCTTGGCACATTGACCTTGGACTTAAAGCCTCCAAATTGTAAAAATAAACTCCTGTTTGTTAAGACCTTCCCATTTATGGTATGTTCTTGTCAGAGTGGCACTAGGTAACCAGAACAATGATAACACAATGTCACTGAACTGTATGTACATGTGAGAATTGTTGAAATGTCAAAAGTATTGTTATGTTTATATTTACCGTATATATATAAAAAAAGAGAATACCTTAAAGAGCTGGTAAAAAAGTGGCGATGATGATGAAGACAATGGGGAAGAGTTAGAAAAGGCTAGTGGTTGGCTCTATGTAAGTTCCAAAATGCCACCATCAAAAACTTCCATTGGTGGGATGGAAACTTTTCCAGCAATTCCAAGAAATACATCTCCTTTGGCTCTGTCCCAAGGCATGTCCAAGGAGTTGCAAAAGGAAAGAGGGATGGTTGTCATTCATCATGTTCTTTAACACAGAACCCACCACTTTGAGAAATACCTTCCTCAAAGGATAAGAACTTTGGGTTCTGCTCCAAGTTGTCTCTACCCAATTTCTACTTTGTTGTCCCTGAAGGCAATAATCAGGTCTTTTTTATTGTAAAGGTTTCTACTTTAAATCAGTAAGGGAGGCAAACAGAAAACGGCCCTCATGGGTAAACTACAAAGGTTTGAAAGTCTCACATAATTCATGTACTTAAGGTTTGTGGTTTACAGTTCTAGACAGGCTTCTTTCTGAGATGGTAAAGCAAAGCTCTGTTGCATTCCAGCCATTTGTCTTCTTCCTGGGAATGGGCTTGTGGACCCTTCTTCTTTTTTCTGACTAGGTAGTGGACATTTCGAAGGACCCCCAGAACACTCACCCCAGTGTGGCCTGCTTCCAGCTGCTTCTCACTGCGGCCCAAGAAAACAAGTCCTCAGGGTTGTTTTCTGCATGGAAACTGTTTGGACCTGCAGGATGCGGAATTCTGGAACCAGAAACATCTTCTATTAAGCAGACATTCTGAGCATTAGCACAGTTGGGTCACTGGTTCACAGACCCCCTTTCTTTGTGCCCACTCTGTAGCAGTACCTCCAGAGTCTGAGTCCTGCCAGTGTCAGATTACCCAATAAGCAAGGTAAGCACAGGCTTAGTTGTGCTTACTTACTAATCTGTAATGAGCAGTTTCACGTTTTTTTTTTTTTTTACCACATCAAGGATTCTGCCTCTGGGAATGGCTGTTCCTGTCTCTTTCTCAACCCCACAGCACTTCCTACAAAAATCAAAGCCTCTTTTCAAATTTGTAATCCCTGACAGATGGAGTGAAACAAACTCATGTGAAATTGTTCACTACAGATTAGTAAGTAAGCACAAGTAAGCCTATGTTTACCTTGTTGAGTAATCCATCCCTGTCACTGCCGTCTCTAAGAGGTGGTTCTGTAATTTCTAGCTGAGAGATACAGGGGAGACCTCCTCCCTCTTCTTTGGCTCCTAGACATTTGCAAATAATTATTCAATGACTTATTGCTCCCTTCCCTAGGAAACACCTGGTTTCTTAGAATGTGTCATGGACCAGAGAGACGGTCATTAGGGGAGATGGGTGAGACAGTGCTATAGGCAAAGGCAGATTGTCAGATAGGTTTTTATCTGGAGCATCTGGGAACAGGTTAATGAGCACCTCTGACCTTGAAGATTAATTCTGCACAACTGAGGCAAAATGGATATGAATATTCTTACTTGTTAAACTCTCTTATCTGAAGAGAGTGATGAGAGACATCAGCTATCGGATGTGCTCCTCCTCTTTTGAAGAGTCTGGAAGTTAAATGCTTCTTTGAAGATTTCCATCCCCCAAAATAGACGAGGACTTAGCATTTTCAGCACCAAACACGTTGCTCAGAGGCAGCACTAAATACCAGACACTAGGAAGTTCAGCGTGCTGGGAAAGAAGGGCACAGAGGGCAAAATGGTTAACGTTGAAGTCTGAGCTTGTGTAAATCAAGTTTCTGAAAAGCAGTTTCAGAGGTTACTGAAACCCCACTGCTCTCAGGACCTTAAAGAAAAAATTAACAGACTTTATTTAGAGAAGCTTTAGGCTTACTTATAAAAAAAATTGATCAGAAAGTTCACAGTTCTCAAATACTTCCCTTTCCCTGCCCAGCTTCCCCTGTTAATAACGTCTTGTATTGGTTGGTATGGTACTTTTGTTACAATTCGTGAACTAGTATTGATACTTACTATTAACGAAAAGCAGACAACCTTAAGATTCACTCTGTGTTGTACCATTTTGGGTTTGGACAAATGCATAATGTCATGTGTCCATTTCTGATAACCTTCTGTTGAAATTATTTCTGCAGGTAATCACAGCTGGCTTATCGATATTGCTGTTTGATATGATCCTGACCAGTGGAACTGTGGGTTGGTAAGTCTTTTGCATAGAGAGAGGAAATGCAAATTAGTTGTTTGGGTTTCATTAAACATTTGAAGCCATTTTTTTCCCCTCAAGTTTTGTTCTCAAAATACATTGTTCACAAATGTTGAAGTAAGAGTGTGTGAATTGGGTGTATGTCCCCATTCCAATGTCAATACCATATTAGTGAAGGCTGCTTTTATTTTATTTTATTTTATTGTGATTTGGGTGACGATTTACAGAGCGAATTCACTTTCCATACAGCAGTTCACATATACCTTGTCTCATGTCATTGACCACAGTTTACAATGCAACAGCTCCCCTCCCACTTCCTCCCCATAGTTACGTCTTCCCAGTGACCATCCCTCCATACTCTCCTACGCCCCGAGTTGTCTCCCAGTGCATAAGCAGCCCTTCCTTCTCCCATGATTGTTCTCTCCAGGGCGTGTGTCTACTTGAGGTAAATGTTTAACTCACATGCCTGTACATTGTTT
>NW_006921617.1:9739252-9744558 GCF_000298275.1 Orycteropus afer afer
GTTATATCTTATGAGGACTGTTGTTGTCTCCCACTCAGTTAGACACAAATTACAATTGAATAACTGTCTGCAGTGATTTGCTTGATGTGACCCTTCTAGCCATTGTCCTGCATTCTGTGATGTTTTGTAAATCTCATTATCCATGCCTATTTGGGGTGGTGTGGTAGTTAAGGTCAGGTATCAACTTGGCTGGGCAGCTGGTAGTAGTCATTCCCTATAATGACTGGCAATCGACTCTGTAATGGGATTTAGGTTAATTCTGTTGGGGCAACACAGGTGGAATGTATCTTGAGTCCTTCCTTGCTGGAGGGTATAATTCAAATCACCACCCTTAGCTTCCCAGAGGATATACCTACGAATCTCCTGGGAAGATTCCCTGTCCTCTTGCTCCGGCTTTGTGTCTTGGATCATCCTCATCTCACCCCTGGGTTTGGGACAGCAGCCGTCATCTGATCTGCTGATCGAGGTTCATCAAACCACGAGAGTTGGGAGGATCCGCCAGACCTACTCACAGACCCGGGACTCACCAGCCTGCCAGCCTCCACCACTACTACGTGAGATGAACCCTTGGGTGTCTGTGAGTTTTGTGAGGCATTACAGTGAAATACCGAACCCTAAGACTGGGGAAATTACTGGGAGGAGGAGGAGGAGGAGTTAATGTTTGAAATGATGGAATGGCATGGTAGTTTGGACACTTGGGACATCTTTGACCTCCGCCTCATGGGGACCGGCCTCGTGCTGATCTTTCTAAGAGAAATGTTTAAGCACCATCAAAAAACTAAAAGCCCATGGATGAAAAATACACCATGTAATCAATCGCACAGGAACAGTAACCAAAAAAAGAGAAAAGGGAAAAAAAAGAAGAAAAAACAAGCAAACCTGCAATATCTGGGGATAGGGCGCTAAGATGAAAAAAAAAATGTAGGGAAAGAGAATAATAAGTGAAGAAAAAAACAGGAAGAATGCAAAAAGAAAAACAAGGAATGGGGTTAGTCACGAGAAAAAAGAAGGGGGAAAAGGAAAAAAAAAAAACCAACTTAAATTGGGGGGGGGCAGAATTTCAACCAGGCACAGGGAAGAAAAAAAAAAAATGCTGAAAACTAGGACCTGGTAGGGGAAGATTAAGAATAATAATAAAAAGGACAAAAGTATTAATAATATTAGTTGGTTTGAAATGGACAAATATAAGCAAACTAATCACTGGGAAAAAGAAAGCGAAAAAGGAAAGAAAAAAAAAATCAGTGGAAGACTGGGTAGGGCACCCAGGCTCTGTCTGAGCACACAGACTGTGATGGAGTTCCTGTGGGCCCAGAAGGTAGGTGAGAGTGGACTGTGATGGAGTTCCTGTGGGCCCAGAAGGTAGGTGAGAGTGGGGATGGCCACATCTCCATTCACCAAGTGGGTGTAGGATGTAGTAACAAGAAGAATGTTGTACCTTTTCAGTCTTGCAGGCCCCGAGTGTCCTTGGGGTTGCTGGAAAGCAGAACGTGTTCTTAAGCCCCAGAAATCTGCGAGAGCACTGTCTCTTTAAATATCCAAAATAGTCAAGCCTCTTTTTAAACCTTCAAAATGGCGGTGTCCTCCGGACCGGCAAAAGTCCACAGCTCAGCCCGCCTTTCTCTTCATGCTCTCCGCTTGTTCCCCAGCCACTGTGCACTTTCCTTGTGCAGTCCCTGGCTAGCAGGGTGATGTTTAGATTAATTCTTAGGTCCTACCATCACTCGGGAATCTCCAAGCCATCTGTCATTGCCAGACCGCAGCTCCATGTGTCTCCTTTTTTGGTATTTTCACGCAAATTCTTCTGCTAGTTGGGGTTTAGTCCACTTTTGTATCTTTCCCTTCAAGGCTCAGGGGTCCAACATTATCTTCTGTGTCTGTGTTAATTGGTTTCCCTTTTCTTTGTTGAAGAGGGTCTGTGCTGTCCTTCTGCCTAGTCTGCTATCTTGCCCGGCTGCTTCTTTTTTAAAAGAAGAAAAGCCATATATCATAAATAGACAACTTGATGAATTTCACAAACTGAAATTTCAGAACCTGCTGTACTATAACCAGCACCCAGATTGAGAAACAGGGCATTCCTAGCACACTTTCTTGGTGAAGGCTCTTTTTTTATGTAGCTGTGTTTGGGTTTCTTTTCTTTTCTTTGATCCTTCCATTCAGTTTCCCTTAGATAACCTCCACATCATCCTTGTTTAGAATGTGGTCACCTATTTGCTTAAATACAACATTGCCTCTCACTAAGATATCTGAGACCTGTAGGAAGTGAGGGAGGGAGCCATGGGGATTTCTGGGGGAACAGCACATGCAAAAGCCCTGAGGTAGGAGTGTGCTCGGTTTGCTCAAGAACCAGTGTGCACACATCCCTCTGTCTGCTGGATGGAGAACAGGCTGTAGAGGTGTGGGAAGGAGCAGAAAGACCAGATAGGGCAGTGATTCAGGTGAGAGTGATGGTTTGTAAGACCAGGTTATAGCAATGGAGGTTATCATAGGTGGTTGGGTTCCAGAAATGTACTGAGAGTAAAGACAGTAGGATTAGAGAGAGGGAGCCAGGGGAGTCAAGGATGATGACTCCTAGATTTTTGTGCCTAGCAATCAAAAAGATGAGGTTGCCTTTTACTGAGAAGGAAGCTCTGGTGGCATAGTGAGTAAGGCATTTGGCTGTTAACCAGAAGGTCAGAGGTTCAAACCCACCAGGTGCTCCACGGGAGGAAGAGGAGGCAATCTACTTCTGTGAAGATTTACAGCCTTGGAAACCCAGTGGGGGCACTATGAGTTGGAATTGACTCCATGGCAATGGGTATGGTTTGGTTTTTACTGAGAAGCAGAAGCATGTGTGAGGGACAGGGTTTTTGTGAGGTGGGGGTAAGGGTGTGTGAGGACTTGGTTTGGCTATACTGAGTTTTAAGTGCTTGAAGTGACTTCTAAGTCGAGACATTGAGTACAGAACTGGCTATCAGTGTGGGGGTCAGAGGAGGGGAGACTCTTTCTGACCCTTGACCATAGCATGCTCATCCTACCCCAGAGCCTTAGGGCATATCTGTCTTGCCTGGACTGCTTTTCCTCCAGCTTTTCCATTGGCCACTGGCCTTTTTTCCAGCAGGTTCCAGCATAAAGGTGACCTCCTCAGAGGGGCCTGCCTGGCCATGCCCTATGTGAACTCCCCAGTGATTTGCTGGCACCTTGTTAGTGAGGGTAGTAGGCTCCTGCTGGTAGATGCAGGAGGGTGCTGGGGCAGGGGTTTTCAGCAGGAAATGAGCAGGCATGGACTTTAGGAGGATGGCAGAGGCAGCAGCGAGGAAAGATGCTGTGAAAAGGAAACTCAGGGCATTGTAGTTACAGGACTTGGTAACCTACTACAGGCAGGAAGGTCTTAGGAGGTAGTTGTGGCACCTGTGATAGTGCCTTCAGAGCACCCCTTTTGGAAAAGGCCACAGCCCTGTACTACAGCCCTGGGATCCCAGCAGTGTATGGGAGTGCGGCTTGGTCAGCTAGGAGACACCAAAGGAGCATGGAAGCTGCTTGAAAGAATTTCTGATGTAGCACAACTTTGACATGATTGGCATTCCTGGGCTGGCCCTTCCACAGCAGGCTGTGTAGCTCTCCACCTGTGAGGGATGAGATACACTGCTTTGGACTTGTTGGATGCCACATACTTTCTTTTGTTCTGCTTTCATGGGCCAGTTGGCTGTGACCACACCAGGAATAGAATGACTCAATTACAGTTTTACCTCCATACTCAGCCCATTGCAGAGCTGACCAAATGAAGAATTTTGTCTATTCCAGATCACTAATACTCAGACCTCACCACCTGTCAGTTTGTACTGTGGTGGCTTGTGTGTTGCTGTGATGCTAGAAGCTGGGGTCATCCATGCTGACAGGTTTCTGCAGAGCTTCCAAACTAAGACAGACTAGGAAGAAAGGCCTGATGGTCTCCCAAAAATTAGCCAGTGAAATCCTACAGATTATAACAGAACACTGTCTGACTTACTTGCTTTGGATAGGTCATCAGGATGGATCAGTTGCTGGAGGAAGTTGTACATTTGGTGAAGTAGAGGGCCAGTGAGACCATAGGAAACCCTCACTGAGCTGGAGTGGCACAATAACCACAAAGATGGACTCAAACATGCTGATTGTCATGAAGATGATGCAGGATTAGGCAACATTTCATTCTGTTACACATAGGTCTCCATGAGTCAGAGTCAACTCAGCACCAGCTAACAACAACAATATGTACTGTGCTAGTTAAAGTTGTATGTCAGTTGAGTGGCTTGGCAGCTGGATGTTGTTATTTCCCATGATGAGACTGTAATCACCTCCAGGGTAGAATCTGTTGTGAGATGTTAATCAGTGGAAAGGGAGTTGTCTCTGGGGTGTGGCCTGCTTTTCAGTATTTATGAAGAAGCTTTGAGAATGGTCTCTAGCTTTTTGGCACAATTTTGCCGTGTTGCTTGCTAATCTTGGGATTGTTCCTGGACTTGAACCAGTGGCCTGCCATGTTGCCTGTTGATCTTGGGATTGTGGCATTTCACTTGCTGATCTTGGATTCATCAGCCTCAGCAGCCATAACTGCCTAAGTCAGAAGACACATATGTTTCCAGTGGGCCTGGAACCAGAGGCAGGGCTGAAGGCTAAGGTCAAGGGGCCTTCATCTGGCCCTTAGAGCTGGTACTCTGAATTCGGATTTCTAGCCTCCTATACTGTGAAAGAATAAATTCCTGTTTGTGAATAAAAGTAACATATCCCTTAAGAAGGAGCTCTGGTGGCATAGTACCTAAGGCATTTAACTGCTAACCAGAAGGCTGGCAGTTCAGACCTACCATCCACTTCTCAGAAGGAAGATTGGGCAATTTACTTCCATAGTGATACTGCCTTGGAAACCCAAGGAGGGGTTGCTATGAGTCGGATCCGACTGGATGGCAATGTGTTTTGTTTGTTTCTTTTTTAATCCCTTAAGAGATGTAATACTTTGTAAGTGGAACAGAAGCTATAGAGCAGGCACATAATCCTCTACCACATCCTTCTCACTCTGCCCCTGTCCATCTGGGAAAGGTAATACAAACAGTGGGCAGGCTGACATCTGAGAACCCAACTCCAAGAGAACAAACATTTGTATCCTGGAACGTTCTTTTTTTGCGGGGTGGTGGTGGTGGTGGTGGTATTTATTTATTTATTATTTTGATTTGGGTGAAGATTTACAGAGCAAATTCACTTTCCGTACAGCAGTTCACATATACTTTGTCTCATGTCATTGACCACAGTTTACCACAATGCAACAGCTCCCCTCCCACTTCCTCCCCATAGTTACCTCT
>NW_006921617.1:9746368-9768567 GCF_000298275.1 Orycteropus afer afer
GTGAGACCTCCTACTTTGTTTTTCTTCTTCAGTAGTGCTTTGCTTATCCAAGGTCTCTTTCCTTTCCATATAAAGTTAGTGATTGGTTTTTCCATATTCCTGAAACATTCTTGAGACTCTTCCCCAGGCCGAAATTTCTGTATCCTTACCCTTCATAGTGATAGTCTAAATTCTTGACAGTCTTTCCCGTTCTGACAAGTTAGCTGGTGTGTGATCATATTTTGTACAGAGTTTCAATATTAACTAAAAAAGCCAAGTATTGAACAGAGTATGAGAAATAAGAGTGGAACAGCTCTCCAGTGGCAAGGAAATCTGTGTCCATATAGTAGGAAAGCTGCAGTCAGTAAAGGGCCCTCTCCAGTCTCTTTCACATCCTGTGAAGTTCATGGTCTTCCCTGAACAAAATGGAAAGAAAGGCTGTGGGTCTCATGTGCCCAAATCAAGGAAACAACGTGTATGATTATTGCAGAAGGATCTTTGACCTTGGAATTTCCTGATTTTTGAGAACTCTTCAGTTTAAGGATGATGTGTTTTCAGCCTCCGAAAGTTTTCTAGCTACAAACCGAGTCACCAGAAGAGGCGTGTCAGACTGTGTCTCAGCTTTTCTGCATCTTCTGCACATAGCTGTTCCACATTGTACTTGCACTGGATGTGTTCATGCAGAGGCCAGGTGACCAGCTCTCAGACTCTAGGTGGGGCCGGCTGATCTCCGTTGCGCAGGATCAGAAGTCACAAAGGGGAGCAGGGGCCGCAGGCCTATTTGGTTTGGTCCTGCGCAGTGCTTGCCTATACCGTGTATCACTTCTTGTTTTTTGTGCTTCAGACTTTAAATTCGCCATCAACATTTAGACAGTGGGTGATTTCCTCATGAAAGTCCAGGTTTCTAGGTTATTTTGAAAATGTGGAACAGCTGTTAGTGTTGGGCACACGTTTCCACTTGGCAGCAATTACTGGAGTCAGGTTGAGGCTTCCCTTTGGCATAGATGTGTGCTCCCCAGTCAGCACGTGTCCACCACCCCTCAGCCAACTGAGTGCGGGTGACCCTCTTCCAGCTCACAGCCTCTCACCTGTTTGTTCACACACTCATTCATGCTACAGAAAGTAAGTACTGGGCTCTGAGGCCACAGAGGGAAGACGACACAGTCGATGATCCCAGCGAGGTCCAACTAGGGGAGAAGTGTTTATATGTACCTGTCATATTCACCTTCTCTTACTGGTCACAGCTTAGCTAGCTGCATGAAATGTTGTTGTTGTTGTTTGCCATTGAGTGGGACCCAACTCATAGCGACCCCTCTTTGGGTTTCCGAGGCAGTATCACTACAAAAGTAGATTGCCTCATCTTCCTTCCGAGGAGCGGCTGGTGGGTTTGAACCTCCAGCCTTCTGATTAGCAGTCAAGTGCCTTAGGCACTATGCTACCAGAGCTCCTACTACATGAAATAGGTCATCTAAAGTGGGATTTATCACTCTCAGCACTATTGACATTTTGGGGTGGATAATTCTTTGCTATGGGTGCTATCCTGTGCCTTGTAGGTGTTTAGCAGCAAACTTGGCCTCAACCCACCAGATGCCAATAGCAGTCCCTCTAGTTGTAACAACGAAAAATGTCTCCAGGCATTGCCAAATGTCCCCTGAAGAGCAAAACTCCCCCAACTGGGAGTCTAGGATCTAAAGGTTCATGGTGGTTAGTGAAGGAAATGCCATTTGACATTTCAGTAGGATCTTAAGGAACTTGCTTATCTCTTAACTAGACATTTGGTTTAGCTCAAATGTTAAGTCCTCACTGATGCTGTCCAGTGTGCTGTGTACCCATTGCTTTGTATATAGGATCCTGGAAGCATTCACCATGCCAAGTGAGAGCTAGGAGTGCACACTCCATCTCACCCATGCAGCTGGGAGCTGCTCTGGAAAGGGACCATGTTCCATTCACCTTTGCATCTCTGGCCCTGGCACTAAGTGCTTAATGAATACATAATGAATGGCCAAGCTTCTAAATATTGTATCCAGTGAAAGTGACAAACTGAAGTACCCAGTGTTAGTCACATTCTAACGTCTTTAACTAAAAGCAACTGCTATTCTTCAGCTAATTATAGTGTTTTTATTTCTAAAAATGAAATATTTAAAACCCAGCAATTTAAATATCAAGATTCTAATTTAATTATTCATTTTTTAATGAACCAAGTTTATTATATATATTGATACTCTCTCTCAAAATTTCAGCAAAAAGGATTCAACCATGGAAAAGAAAAACTTTCTAAACTGTGAGCAGTTTCCACTTGTGGCAGTTAAGGTTGTGTGTCAGCTAAGGTTGTGTGTCAGCTTGGCTGGGCCATGGGTTTGAGTGGCTGGATGTAGTTATTCCCCATGATGAGATTGTAGTCGACTCCATGGTGGAATCTGCTGTGAGACATTAATCAGTGGAAGGGGAGTTGCCTTTGGGGTGTGGCCTGCTTCTTGTGTATACAGAGAGAGAAGCTTTGAGAAGGGTTTCTAGCTTTTTGGCACATTTTGGATCCTGCCTTTGGCCAAGTCTTCACCTCCAGTTCCTGGGCTTGAACCAGTGTCCTGCCTTGTTGCTTGCCAATCTTGAGATTGTTACTAGACTTGAACCGGTTGTCTGTTGTGTTCCTTTTTGAACACAGCTATTTTATCTGCTGATCTTCAGTTTGTCAGCCTCAGCAGCCAGTAGCTGTGTGAGTTAGGAAAAGCCTGCATCTCCAGGGATCCTGAAACAAGAGGCAGAGTGAAGCCCAAGGTCAAGGGGCCTTCACCCAGCACTTTGAACTCAGATTTCCAGCCTCCTACACTGTAAAAGAATAATTCCTGTTTGTTAAAGCCACACACTTGTGGTATTTGTCGTGGCAGCCATAGAAAACTAAGACACCTATCAAGTAGAATTAGTTATGCATGCTTCCTCTTTGAATCCACTTTTTTAGACTAGGAGAGTCACCCTTTTCTTTGGAGTAGATTAGGCTCAAGGAAAGAAAGGAATAAACTCTGTTTATCTTTATTCTTAGGGTTTCATGGTCACACTCTCCCCTTTGCCCATCATTCATTGGGCCTGTCATTGAACACACATTACTAGCCATGAGGACCACTTGAACTTGATCCTAAAACATCAAGGGTCTTTAGAAAATGATCTTATATTATCTTTGAGTAAAGATGTCTTATTTGTTAATTTTAGGAGACTTCATGGAGATGGCCCAAGTCTGCGTATACTCAGTAAGCAGTTGCTGTCGAGTCGACTCCTATTCATGGTGACCCCATGTGTGTCAGGGTAGAACTGTGCTCCATAGGGCTTTCAGTGGCTGAGTGACAGAAGCAGATTACCAGGCCTTTCTTCCTAAGCACCTTTCAGTGTGAAACCTCCTCTTTAAAATGCATCTGAAAAAAGCCTTCTGAATAACTATTGCTAATTACGTATCAGCATAGATTAATTTATCAGATCACCAAGGCCCCATAGGGAATGGTACATGAGGCAGATACGTTTTAATGAGGAAAAGAGAGCAGCAAAAATAGTTCAGAATATAGGTGGGAGAAGGGAACAAGTATGACAATTTATTCATCCTCTGTCTAGTGGGTTCAATAGAAATTAATTGAATAACTAAAAATTAATACAAGATTGAGATGGAGTCTTTGATACCCAGTGGGAGAAAAGAGAAAGACTAGGGAGGCACTGAAAATAAACCTCAGGGAGAGAAGCTAGTGATGAATATTCCTGGCTGAGTGTGTTCTGCAATCTTATACTTATGCCTTTGTTAAATGAAGTTTGTTCATTTCAAGAATGATGGGGATTACAAGATTTGCAAACAGTTCAGTTAATCTCCAGCTTAAATAGTTGCAACACTACTAAGATTCCTGCACCCCATGTTAGCTTCTCCTGCTGTTTAGAAAACAACATCAAAGCACACCTTCCTGGCTCTTTTAATAGTAAACTGACCTGGAGTTTGTTTTCATTTCTCATTCCCTAAGCTATTCTAGTGTTTCATAAAATAGCTAAGCCAAAGGGATGAAATACAAGGTTATAACACTTCAGCATTGTTCTAAGGATTGTGGGAGTAAAAATGGCAGAGGGCCAGCTGCTGTCTTATTTTGGTCTCTGGTGATTAAGGAGCATTAGTAAAAACTGTATAAAAGCCCGCACCTTCAGTTACACTTGCAGAAATAAAACTGCCCTGTGCCCAGAGCCCCACATAGCCCTTGGGTCAGGTCACAGTGATGCTCCATTCACCCAGGCATTTAAGAAGACAGTGTATGTACTCTTGAAGAGATGTTGAGGGTGACAGCAGATTTGCTTAAAAGGAACAGTCAGGTCTGTAGAAGTGAGCCTGTGCACTAAAACACTGGCTGCCCCTTGACAGCCACCTCTGCATCCTCACCAGTAACCAGTTGCCGTCTAGGTGATTCTGATTCATGGCAACCCCACATGTGTCAGAGTAGAGCTGTGCTCCACAGGGTTTTCAATGGGCGATTTTTCAGTAGTAGGTCACCAGGCCTTTCTTTGATGGTGCCTGTGTCTGGACTTGAACCTCCAGCCAGCTGAGTGCATTAACCATTGGTACCACCCAGGGACTCCCTTCATCCAGAGAGAATTGGAAATATGGCTTCTGAGCTCCAAACTAGATAAGGGACAAGTTGACATCCAGTTTCACAAATGAATTTTATTTAAAATTTTGGTTTTTTGGAACTTGGAGAATAATTTCTCACGGAAACAATACTGTTGTAAATGATGATTATTGGTCTAGGAATAACCTCAGAAGCTTATTTAATTCATAACATAGACACTTCAGCTACATTTTATGAGTTAAATATGAGTGTCTTGGCTATCTAGTGCTGCTGTAAAAGAAATATCACAGGTGGATGGCTTTAACAAAGAGAAGTTTATTCTCTCACAATTTAGATGGCTTGAAGTCTGAATTCAGGGCACCAGCTACCGGGGAAGGCTTTTTCTCTCTGTGGGTTCTGGGGGAGCGTCCTTGTCATCAGTCTTCCCCTGGGTCTAGCACTTTGTCAGTGCAGGGCCCCCAGGTCTAAAGAGTGTGTTCCACTCTGGCTCTTCTTTCTTGGTTCCTCTGATCTCTGCTTGCATGTTTAATCTCTTTTATATCTCTAAAGAGATTGACTTGAGATTTACCCCTGCTCCTATAGATTGTATTCTGCCTCATCAACATAACTGCGTTTAGTCCTGCCTCATTAGCATCATTGAGGTTAGGATTTACAACACATAGAATAATTACATCAGATCTCAAAATGAAATTTAAGTGCATAATATGGAGAATCATGGCCTAGCCAAATTGACACATTTTAGGGGCATACAATTCAATCCACAGCAGTGAGTTAAATAGACTTCATTGATTTATCACTGTTTATAATAATATTTCTGTATGAAAGAGAAATATACATTCCAATTTGGAGCTTAAGATACTAGGAGTATATCTCTTCATTCCCATCTTATTTTTGTCCCAGTTGTTATCGCTAGAGTGAAAGGAAGGGACACTGTCCCATTCCATCTCCCAAGTGACTGGCTATTTGACTAATATTGCTCTCTGCCCTTACACAAAAGCCTTTAGTTACCAAGTAAGATGAGATCATGGTAGTTCTGAGATTTCCCCCTTTCCAAGGCAAATTCAGAGGAGGACGTGGAACAAGGAATATCATTGCTGATGCCAGTTGGATCTCAGCTGAAAGCGAAGAATACCAGAAAGATGTTTACTTGTGTTTTATTGACTATGCAAACACATTCAACTGTGTAGATCATAACAAGATATGGATAACATTGTGAAGAACAGAAATTCCAAAACACTTAATTGTGCCCATGAGGAGCCTGTTCATAGACCAAGAGGCAGTCATTCAAACAGAAAAAAGGGGATATTCTTGGTTTTAAGTCAGGAAAGCTATGCATCAGGGTTGTATCCTTTCACCATACTTATTCAATCTGTATGCTGAGCAAAAAATCTGAGAAGTTGGACTATGTGAAGAAGAATGTGGCATCAGGATTAGAGGCAGACTCATTAACAACCTGCAATATGCAAATGACATGACCTTGCTTGCTGACAGTGAAGAAGACTTGGAGCACTTACTGATGAAGATCAGATGACAGCCTTTAGTATGGATTGCATCTCCATATGTTGTTGTTATGTGCTGTCAAGTTGGACCTGACTCATAGTGACCCCTCCTTGGGTTTCTGAGGCAGTGTCACTACGGAAGTAGATTGCCCCATCTTCCTTCCGAGGAGTGGCTGGTGGGTTTGAACTGCCAGCTTTCTGGTTAGCAGTCAAGTGCCTTAGGCACTATGCTACCAGAGCTCCCGCATCTCCGTATAAAGAAAACAAAAATCCTCATGACTGGATCAATAAGCAACATCATGATAAATGGATAAAAAATTGAAATTGTCATGGATTTCATTATTTGGAGCCACAATCAATGCCTATGGAAGCAGCAGTGAAGAAATCAATGTATTGCATTGGGCAAAGGTGCTGCAATAGATCTCTTTAAAGCGTTAAAGAGCAAAGATGTCACTTTGAAGACAGAGGTGCGCCTGACCCAAGCTATGGTATTTTCAACAGCTTCATAAGCATGTGAAGGCTGGACAATGAATAAAGAAGACCTCAGAAGAATTGATTCATCTCAGTTGTGGTGTTGGTGAAGAATATCGACTATACCATGGATTGCCAGAAGAACAAACAAATCTGTCTTGGAGGAAGTACAGCTGGAATGCTCCTTAGAAGCAAGAATGGCTAGATTTTTTCTTTTAATTATTATTTTTTAGAATGTTTTATTATGATTTGGACGAAGGTTTACAGAGCAAATCAGTTTTCCATTCAACAATCATACACATTTTGTTTCATGGCATTGATTACAATCCTAACAATGTAACAGCTCTCTCTTCCCATATCCTCCCTGTGGTTACCTTTTCCCTGTGTCCTTTTTTCCTATGCATTCCTGCCTTCTGCATTTCTGCCTGCCCAAATGCTGCCTTTCTGATCTCCCGTGGTTGATTGTTCTAAGGAGTGCACATCCCTGGTGTAATTGGTCACCGTGTGTTGTTGTTGTTGTTGTTTGCCGTCGAGTCGGCCCCGACTCATAGCGACCCCTCCTTGGGTTTCCGAGGCAGTATCACTACGGAAGTAGGATTGCCCAGCTTTCCTTCTGTCAATTGTTTGGCTGAAGGTTAAGCCAGGGGAGTAAATTTAAGCCTGAAGAGTGACCAGGGGCCATAGTCTCAGAAGTTTCACCAGTCTCTATCAGACCAGAAAGGCTGGTCTTTTTTATGATTTTGAGTTTTGTTCCACCTTTTCCCTCCACTTTATCCAAGACTTCCAATTTTGATCACTTTCAGAGTGGGTGGCAGTGGTGGCTGGGCACCATCTACTTTTTCTGGTCTTAGGGTTGTGTAGGCTGGGGTTCCCGTGGTCCACTAGTCTTTGACTAACTGTTTCCATATATTTTTTTATCTTCACTCTTCTTTGCTCTGGGCAAGGAGAGACCAATGGTTGTATCTTACATGGCTGCTCATAAGCTTTTAAGATTCCAGTCACTGCTCACCGAAGTAGGATACATAACAGTGTTTTTGTGTACTAAGTTATGCCGGTTGAGCTTGAGGCCCCCTGTGACCATGATCCCGAGCCCACAGGCCCAACAACTCACTCCCTCAAGGTGTTTGGTTGTGGCTAAGAAGTTATCATAACTTTACCCCCTGTTCACTCTATTATATATATGGACATTTTTATAGCACATACAAATACATATATGGAAATAATAACTCAGAATGGCTAGATTTTGTCTCTCATACTTTGGTCATGTTGTCAGAAGGGACCAATCCCTGGAGAGGGATATCATGCTTGGTAAAGTAGAGGGTTAGCAAAACAGGGGAAGATCCTCAACAAGATGGATTGACCCAATGGCTGCATTGATGGGCTCAAGCATGGCAAAGATTGTGAGGATGATGCAGGACCAGGCCGCATCTCATTCTGTTGTACATAGTGTCACTATGAGACAGAACCAACTCAACAGCACCTAACAACAACAAGGCTGATAGATGATGGGAGTAGATTTGTTCTCTGTAGCTCTAGAAAGCAGAACTTGGACTAATAGCAAAGGTTATAAGAAGTAGCTGTGGGGTCATTATGAGGAAAAGCTTCCTTCTTGAGAGAAAAGCCATCTCCTGAGTCAGTCCCCAGGGCCACCCACAGTGTTTTTCACGAGTAAAACTCTTGCTTGAGTCCAGTGATGGGATGGGTTTGCTTTGTAGCACAGGACATGCCCCTCTCTAGAAGTATTCAAGCCGAGGTTGGATAGCCAGCCACTGAGGAAGATATTGCTGCTCTGGGAGGGCAGTTGACTAGAAAATAACACTGTCTTTCTGATTGTCCCTATAAGGCCAAGCACAGTGGCATGTTGCTTTGGGTACATTACTTCACTGTTGGATGTGATCACCTCCCATGTTACAGATGAGGAAACTAGGGCACATGCACAAGATTACATACATAGATAAAAAATGCCTGAGTCAAAATTTGAACACAGTTCTGCCTGATTCTAAAGCTTACTGTTTTATGTTCTCACACATAGTCAATTCATTCATATTAAAAGTGATAAATGGCACAAGTTAACCTGTATGTCACAGCCAACCACATAGGTGACATTTCTTACCTTTAGGTGAACAGTGTTTCATATAGTCATAACCTTAAATATATGTTAGAACCCAAAAAGCACCACAGCCTGCATGTGTGCTGGGTATGAGTATATGGAAGGATTGGAACACTGGGAAAGTGGGTGGGAAGGAAGAAGAAGGTATCATGGAAAGGGCTGCTGGCACCTCTGAAAAAGCATTTCACTATGAGGGACCCACCCCATAATCTCTTACGCCCAACCCATGCCTCAGAAGTGCTGTCCAGGAAGAATGACAGACATCAGATTGTCAAAGGAGAAGTTGGAAATAGAAAAGTGTGAAGACCTTTGGATGCATTAAATTGTAGGCGTATTTAAATGTTCAACTTTTCCTTTCCTGGTAGTGTCTATTTCTCCCACTACATTTTCCTTTCAAAGCACTGACCTTTCTACACTGGTGGGCACTGGTGTAGCTTTTCCCCTTTTGTATTTTCATTTCAAATGTTCTACTAGTCTAAATGAAATAAAAATACTCAGAATTTTTTCCCTTAAGAATACTAAGATTATGGGAATCTCCATGACTTCATATCCATCAATCCAGAAGAGCGCTATAGGAAGCCTCTTCCTGTGTTTCCAGAGGGCATTCACCCAAGTAGTCACCTTCCCCTGGTCAGGATGAGTGGGACATCTCACCTTCCCTAAGGGAAGGTGTCAAAACTCACTTCCCAGACTGCTCACTTTCCACTGTAGAGCTGCAGTTTTCTCTGGAGTGATTTTCTCTAGAGAAACTGTCCTGGGCCTGACCTTAAAGAGTGGCAGTCTGGGCTAAGAAGAGGTCCCAATCTGTCTGTGTAGGTGCAGGCAGCTCAGTTGGTCCACAGCCTCTTGGCTCAAAGGAATGGGAGCTGACCTCTTGCTGTTGTTTGCAGCCTCCTGCTCGGTGGTCTTGGAGAGGCCCTGCTGGTTTTCTCAGAGCAGAAGGGCTCATAAAGAAGAGGCAAGAAAGTAGGACTCGCAGATTGCCAGCTGGAGAAGACAGCATCCTTGCTTCCTAACTCTCTGTTGAGTGTGTTGGAAAGAAGAAAGCAAGGACAATGAGGCCAAGCCAGGATCTCCAGGTGGGCAGAGCCAATGGCCTTCTCACACTTTGGCCAGGAGGGATATGGCAGGAGCTGGTGATATGAAGGCTTATTGCTTCAGGGAGATCTAGTTCTGGGGATCTGGGGCTCCTGCAGGGGACAGACTGCAGGGTGTCCTCCCATTCTAAGAACCTCACTCAAGCCCTGCTGGGCTGAGCTGGACCCAGTTCTGCCAAAACAGGACATGCAAGATGTCACTCAGGTGGCTCAGCTCATCTGGGTTGAAGTACAAGACTCTGATTTCTGAATATCCTTCACCAAACACTGCTTTCAACACATGGCAGGGGGAACCAAGGGGCCTGTTTGGTTTTTATGTTTTGTTTTGTTTTACATATTTGGAGATATCTCTGGGGACCTCCTTTCCTTGCTGTCATGATGGCTGGACTAGAGCTCACACTACGCACATAGGAGCACAAAGAATTCTTTGTGAGGCTTCAGTTTGGGGACTGGAGTGGAGATGGAGTTGAGTGTTAGTTCTGGGTCTTGTAAGAAATCAGTAAGCATACATTAGTGAAGACTTTTTTTGTGATTGATGGTTCTTTTTTTTTTTTCTTTCTTTCTTTTTTTGCCTGCTTCCAAACTTCTCTTGGTTCTTGTAAATGTGTTGGGATGTATGTTGTGTTGAACTCTTCCCATTCTTACTTGACTACCAGTTAGGTTAAGTTGGTACTGAATGCTCAGTAGAGAGAATAGGTTTATAAGCACTGATGGATGTCCTCCATGGGCAAGTGAAAAGACCAACTAACTATAATATATAAATTCCTTAATGCTTTTGCAAAGAAGGCAAGGAGGCCACATGTTCTGACCTTCTCTAATCCCACAAGAGGAAGACAGGATTACCAGCAGTAACCCAAGGCCTATTACTGCAAGGCCAGGCATGCTGCCTCCATCCAGCACTTTCACCAACCGTTCCTCCCAAAGCACCCACCACCTCTCCTGGGTTCGTTAATTCGCTGCAGTGACCACACAGAGCTCACAGATTGTGGGGTTTATTAGGGAAGCACCACAGGCTACAGTTCAAGTTCAGGAAAAATGCTCAATCTCTCTCCCAGCCCACCGTCCCTCGGCCAACAGTCTCTCACAGTCTCTTTCCCAGCAGTACTGCTCCCTCGGTGTCTCACTCAGCAATGCATGTCTCTTGCGTCTGTTTCCCAGCAGCATGTGTCTCTTTCTGGAGCGTGTGTCTCTTTCAGCAGCACGTCTTCCTCAACCAGCAGTCAGAGAGAGAGTTCTGCCCCTAGGAGGCCTCCTTTTGAGCCCGGCAGAATGGTCAAACTAGCCAATCACAGCATCAGAACTCTAAGCACTTGAGAGAGAGTGGGCACCTCCCAGAACATTGTTTTGTGCCACTCCCAACAGAAATACTCCAGGTGGACAACTTCAGCAATCAGGAGCTCCTCAGTTGCTAATTCCCACCTTAGAGTTTACAAAGAAAAGCCACACTAAGTAATTTACTACACCGCAGCTTTCAATCCATTTAATTCCCTGTTATTTCAGAGGAGATTTCAGATCATTGAACACTGGGGCATATTTTCCAAGCCAGGTTAAAAATTAGATTAAAACCCCTATACCTTTCTTCTGTGAGAATCTCAAAATAAATGAATTTATACAAAATGGTAATTTGATTCTGAAACCCCAAAGATGGCTTAGGAAACATAATGATGAACTCCAGATATTTTTGCACATGATAAACCCATTGTCATCAAGTTGATTCTGACTCATAGCGACCCCCATTACGTTTCCACGGAAATAAATCTTTATAGAAGTAGATTGCCCCATCTTCCTTCCACGGAGTGGCTGCTGGGTTTGAACCACCAGCCTTTTGGTTAGCAGTCAAATGCCTGAGGCACTGCACCACCAGGGCTCCTTGTGCATGATAGGTTTCTCAAATACCTTGCTACTCAGCCAGGTGTTAAAGACTTTGGGTCATTTGGGGAAGCAGAAAGTACTGAAGTTCAGGAAATCTTCATGTAGGAAGCCAGGCCTTGCAGATCCACATCAATGCCCATTCTCAGGCCTGTGGAATAAAGTCAACCCAGGCAGTGGCCCTTCCTTCTGTGTGCTTTCTCTGACTTGTTGAAAAAAGAAAAGGGAAATGAAACAAATAGAAATGGATTTGGGTGTTAGAATCCCAAATACCTTCAATTCATTTTCCTGTGTTTGCTGGTCTCTGCTTGCCACTTAAGGAAAAGATGTTCAGAGTGATCTTCGCATCTGTAATTCCAGACTGCTTTTGTACTTTATCTGGATGTCAAACTTTCTAGAGACTGAGGGCCAAGTCAAAAATCTGGCTTCAGAATTTTCAGAATTTTCCTTATTTCTTTTGCTTCCACAAAACTCTATCTGTACCACTTGAGGCCAGTTCTTTTCCACTTGCAGAGAGTGGCATCACTCCAAATGTCATCATAATGCATGTCCTTCTAAGTGCCATTTAAGGAAATAGAGCTCCTTGGTGGCACAGTGGTTAAGTGCTCAGCTGCTAACCAAAAGGTCAGCCACTTCACAGAAGAAAGATGAGGCAGTCTACTTCTGTAAAGATTTACAACCTTGGAAACCCTATGGGTCAGTTTTGCTCTGTTCTATAGGGTCATTATGAGTCAGAATCAACTTGACAGTAACAGGTTGGGATTTTTTGGAATGCTGGAAAAACTCACAGGCAAGACTGACCTCAAAAAACATTGCTGCAAAGTTTTAGGCTCTCTTTTTTTAAGGATTTCTGTTAAGGGTTTTTTATTTGTTTGATTTTTTTTTTTTTAAATCACATTTCAAAATGTCATTTTTAAAAAAAATTTTATTGTGATTTGGGTGAAAGTTTACAAAGAAAATCCATTTTTCAAACAGTAGTTCACATACACTTTGTCTCATGATGTTGTCCCACGGTGCAACAGCTCCCCTTTCACTTCCTCCCCGTAGTCACCTCTTCCCTGTGTTCTTCCCCTCCCATGCACTCCTGCCCCCTGAGCTGTGTCCTATGCATACACTGCCCTTCTGTTCTCTCAAAGTGTCATTGTTTTTAAAATCTCAGATCTTTTCATACTTTTACACCAGCAAGAGGCAGAGGATAAGGTGTTTCTTCAGTCTACCATCCTAGTTACTTCAGTTGTCTATCATTCTTGGACTTTGTCTTCAAGGTTTTAACTACTGTCTTCTATGCCCAACTCAGTGGCACAAATGGTTAAACAGTCAGTTACTAACTATAAGGTTGGCAGTTTGGATCTACCCAGAAGAGCCTCAGAAGAAAGACCTGGTGATCTACATCTCAGAAATCATCATTGAAAACTTTATGGCTTTGGAGTTAACTCAGTGGCAACTGGTTCCCCCACCCACACACATATGCTCAGCTCTGTGAGCAGGGTGACCTCAGTCTATGGAATACAGGACTGGGCCCAACCACTGCCGGCCCTCCAGCTCTCATTTTCTGGGGGCATTCTTGAGAATCTTCAGGGTCCCCCAGCACTCTCTCTTACCTGAACTAATCATTTGGTCATGTCCTTTTTTGGCCTGATGACTTTAGTCCTTACTGGCCTCTAGTCAACAGCCAGGTTTTTCATTCATACAGAAAGCATAGAGGATATGCGAGCATATGCTTCTATCAAGAGAGGGAAGATTTTCTATGATGATGTGTTATTATTCTGCTATGGATGTAGAGAAAAATAAACCATTTATTTTCTTGATAATTTGTCTTTTTTGTCTTGTTTTCTGGGCAGGGGAATATTTGTAGAAAAAGATGTTGTAAAGGGAGGGAGTTTTTACTCTTAGGTACAGGCTCACATTCCTCCTTCTACCCATATCCAACTCACTTAGCTCCAAACAGGGAAGTGCCCACCCAACTCCTTCCAGACCCGTCTGGACTTTTGCTGCCTAATATGGTAGCCACCAGCCACATGTGGCTACTGAGCACTTGAAACATGGCTTGTCTGAATTAAGATGTGCTATCAGTGTAAGTACACCCAGAATTTTGAAGACCTAGTCATTATGAGTTGGAAGCCACTCATTGGCAGTGGGTTTGGATTTAGTATGAACAAAAGAACAGGGCTTTGACCCAGTTTGAATCTGCTGAGTCATGGCCATCAACACAAAACTGGAAGAGACCCAAAGGTTTAAAATTTCGGTGAACACGAATGTTAACTGGAACGGAAGTAATAATGGGTCAAATGGTCTCGGGGTACATCAAGCTCAATTGGCATAACACAGTAGTAGTAGTTGATTTTTCTTGAGTTAGTTCTGACTCATAGCGACCCCTTCTTGGATTTCCAAGGCAGTATCTCTATGAAAGTAGATTGCCCAGGTTCCATACTACACAAAAGCATTGTTTTACTTCCTACTCTGGTGAGTAGTGACTAGGGTCTTAAAAGCTTGCAAGCAGCCATCTAAAATGGTTAACAATTGGTGTCTCTTCATAGGAGAGCAAAAAAGAATGAAGAAAAGCAAAGACATATGGAAACAATTAGTCTGAGGGACTAATGGACCATGTGAACCTCAGCCTGTGTGACCTTGAGATAAGAAGAACTAGATGGTGCCTGGCTACCACTGTCAACCACTCAGAAAAGGATCAGTGTAGGAGATCCTGGATAGAGTGGGAGAAAAACATGGAAAAACACTCAAAATCATAAAAAGACCAGGCTTATTGGTCTGATAGAGACTGGTGAAACCCCTGAGACTATGGCCCCCAGTCACCTTTCGGGCCTGGAATTGAACTCCTATGGCTTCCAGCCAAACAATAGACAGGCATATAGGATGAACATTTATACCAGGTAGGTACACTCCTGAAAACAGTCAACCATGGGAGATCAGAAGGGCAGTATTTGTACAGGGAGATAGTTCAGGGGGCAGGAATGCATGGGAAGGAAAGACACAGGGTAAAGGTAGCCACAGGGAGGAAGTGGAAAGATGGCTGTTACATCGTGAGGATTGTAGGCAATGTTATGAAACAAAATATGTATGAACTGTTGTATGGAAAATGAATTTGCACTTTGTAAGCTTGCACCCAAATCACAATCAAAAAATAAAATAAGTAAGTAAATAAATAAATAATTGGTCAAAGCCCTGAAATGGGAGACTTGGGGAAGAGTTGTAGAGAGCTTGATGCAGGAGATTGGATTATTGGCAAAACTATAGAGAGCAACACACGTTCAAAGAGGCACAGTTGGCCATCATCTTTGAAACAGGTGCTGCTATTTCCCACTCTGTGGGCAAGAGATTTGGTTGCTATGCAACACATATGATGCCAAGAGGGAGAGTAAGTTTCTAGCAGGTCTTTAACACATAATTTTTCCTGTCCTGATTATCACTCCAGTTCACCCAAATTTTAAAAATCCAGGTCTGTTCTGATGTCGCTTCTTCAGCTATGATTGAACCAGGCTGAGCCAGTTCAAAGGCCTACCTACAAAAGAACATAGACTCAGAAACTCTACCCCTAGGGACATACTCATAAGAATTGAAAGCAGGAACACAAACAGATACATATACACCAGTGTTCATTGCAGCACACTGTTCACAATAGCTAAAAGGGGGAAACAATCTAAGTGTACATCAGCAGATAAATGGATAAACAAAATACACATACATGCAGTGGAATACTCTGCAATAAAGAGAAATGAAATCTTGGTATATTCCCACCATATGGATGAACCTTGGAAACATGCTGAATAAAATAAGTCAGTTACAAAAAGGCAAATATTGTATGATCCCACTTACATGAAATATCTAGAATAGGCAAATGTGTGGAGACCAAAGTTTATTAGTAGTTACTAGAGTAGGAGTGGCACAGTGGTTAAGCACTTAGCTGCTAACTGAAAGGTTGGTGGTTTAAACCCACCAGCCACTTTGTGGAGAAAGATGCGACAGTCTGCGTCTGTAAAGATTACAGCCTTGGAAACCCTATGGAGCAGCTTACTTTACCCGATAGGGTTGCTGAGTTGGAAATGACTTGATGGCAACAGGTTTTAGTGTTTGGTTTAGAGTGGGGGGTGGGAAGGGAGTCATTGCTTCAGGAACATTGAGAGTCTGTTAAGAATTATGGAAAAATCTGAAAAGAGGTGTAGTGATGGCTGCACGTTATGATAAATGTAGTTAATGTCACTGAATTGTATATGGAAAAAATGTTGAAGTGGCAAATATTTTATATATACTGAACATGATTTTAAAAAAGAATGTAAAATCGCATTAATACTAAAAATGGTTACATGTTGAAATGATAATATTTTGGATATACTGGGTTAAATAAAATATATAATTAAAATGAATTTCTCCTGTATCTTTTTATCTTTCTTAATGTTCTGACTCATAGTGACCCCTGTTGGGTTTCCAAAGCAGTAAATCTTTATGGAAGCAGCCTGCCTGATCGTTCTTCTGTGGAGCAGCCAAATGCCTTAACCATGATACCACCAGAGCTCCTTGATGAAAATACAAGCATGTAATAATACAGGTGTTGTTGGTTGCTGTCAGATCAACTCCAATGTATGGCAACCCCATGTGTGTCAAATTAGAACTGTTCCATAGGGTTTTCAATGTTGTAACCTTTTGAAAGTAATCACCAAGCTTGTCTTTCAAAGCAGCCCTGAGTGCATTCAAACCTCCAATCTTTCATGTAGTGGTTGAGTGCTTAAATGTTTGTACCACCCAGGAATGCCATATAATGTGGGTATGTGGTTAGTAATGCTTGGAACATGATATTTTTATTGAGCAGTTGCCTTGGACAAATTGTTGAAATAGAATATGGAATCAGATGGACATTCAAGTGGTTGGAACTCTTTTTGAGGTCACTAAGGTAGTCTTATGATTTTTGTTCCAGGGCAAACCCATCAAGGGGGATAAAGTTCTTTGACTTCTTGTGGCCCAGCCCAGCACCCCTGGCTTTAGGCTTTGCCCCTGAGCCCAGTCTGGAGGAAGACTATAGGTAGCTTGTCTCCAAAGATGCCACCCACTCACACCTCAAAGGTATTAATGCCCCTATGTAGTGTCTTTTTCTTGAATCTAGGCTGCCTCTGCGACTTTCTTATTACTAGTAGAATGTTGTAGAAGCAATGCTACATGACTTCCAAGGCTCAGTGGAAAGAAACCTTGCAGTTTCTACCTTGGTGTCTTGGGACAGCCTTGAGGAACCCTCCATACTGGACATCAGAAGAGGCACTCCAGCCACATAGTCCTTGTTGGGCCAGACTTCTAGCCATCCTGCCAAGGCTCCAGACCTATGAGTGAAGCTGTCTTAGATCCTCTAGATCAGTCCAGCTGCCAGCTTAATACCATCAAGTGATCTAAATCAGTCCCACATGGGGCAGGAGAATCACCCAGGTGAGCTGTGCCTGAATTCCTGATAATAAAATCATGAGATGTAACAAAATTGATGTTGTTTTAAGCCACTGAGTTTTGGGTCTTTCTTATACAGTAGTACATAATATAGAAGAAGTCCACAGCCCTGCTTTACCTGGAAGATGCTAGGACAAAGAAAGACACTTTGCTCTAAGGGGCCTAAATTCGGTCCCTCTCAGGTGGGTATAATCTGGGCTCTCTTGAGACCCTTCCTTGAATAGCCTCTTCCTACAGGAGACTCCAGTCTGCTCCAGCTGACCCTCAGCCCTGAAGCCACCTGGGGTGGAGGAGCTGTCCAGTACTTGCTAAGACCCCCATCACAGGCTAAGGTCTGTGGTCCTTCACCTTTGAGTCAAAGTATCTCATTTATTCATTCATTCATTCAGAGGAACCTACTATATGCCAGGCTTTGGTTTGGGCTCTGAGGATGTAGACATGAACAAGACAAACTTACTGGCATACCTTGGATATATGGCAGGTTCAGTTCTAGACCACTGCAATAAAGCAAGTCACATGAATTTGAAAGTCATGGAAGTTATGTTTACACTATACTGTAGTCTGTTAAGTGTGCAATAGCATCATGAAAAAGTATGAAATATGAGAATTTTTAAAAATGTGACAGAGACACAAAGTGAACACATGATGTTGGAAAAATGGTGCTTGCGTGATGTAGGATTGCCACACATTTTCAATTCTTAAAAAACAGTATCTGTGAAATGCAATAAAGTGAAGCACAATAATATGCCTGCACTTTCTACTGGTGGAGACAATAAATATCCAAATAATACAATTTCAGAGTGTTAAGTATTATTAAAGACAATAAAGCAACATTAAACAAAGATGAACACACACACAATTTAGGTTCTAATTTGGGAGATTTAGTCTTCCTTAACAAAATGCTCAAAAGGTTGGCAGTTTGAACCCACCAACCACTTCCAGAGAGAAAGAGGTGGCTGTCTGGGGACTTGCAGCAAGACGGTAGAATAGGCAGACAAGTTACACAGATTCTCTACAACAAACAAACAAAAAACCAGTTGAAACAGACACAGAGCATAATCCTGGAACCCTGAGCTTCGAAGGGAAAGATAAGTGGATTAAATACTGACTAATACAAGAAACTGAATGAAAACAGTGAATGAGACAAACAGAGCTATGGGTTGTCAACTGGCCTGACAGTGATGCCATTAATACTGCAAGTGGCATTCTGATTGGCACAGCAACCTGAAAATTAGCTCCACTTGCCTAGGACTGCACAGACAACCACACTGGTGGATGGTGATCAGAAAGCAACTGTGACCACACAACCCAGCTACATCTGTACCTTCTGCAGCCCCACTTACTGGGCGAGGAGCACCACCTGCTTTTGCACCAACTGATCAATGAGAGAGAGTAGCCAATACCAGCCCATCCTGCCCTCAACTGCTCTACATGAACAGCTAACAGAGATCTGTGCACACATTCTCATCTTCCATTACACCCACCAGAAGAAAGGTGGTGAGTGCCTAAGTATTGCCAAACTAGCAAATAGAGTAGCCACAACAGCTCTGCTTGCTTGGATATATCAAAACAAACAACAACAACAAAAAACCCCTGAGTGAATCACACCAACAATCACCAATTAAATATAAACACAGTGGCATCACAATATCTTGGAGATAACTGACAATCCCAGTTCACACAAAGGTGCAAAATAAAGTAGTACAAACAAGGGACCAGAAGACAGCGCCAGAAAACCTCCCTGAAGTAGTGGCTTTGGGACTACCTGATAAGGAATTCAGAAGAATTATATTTAGGTACTGTCAATGAATTGAGAGACAAATCTAGATAAAACTCTAGAAGAATTTAGGAAAGCAATCCAAGAACAAACTGACAAAATTAAAAATTAGAAACCATACAAAAACAGCAAATAGAAATCCAGATTAACACTAAGATATCAGAAATTAGATAAGACATTGGAAGGGCAAAGTAGTATAATTGAATCAATAGAAGACAATTAGTGAGATTGGAGAGAAACCTCTCACTACTACTTTATTAAGGGAACAATCAGAAAAAAGAAGAAAGAAAAAATGAAGACTAAAAATTCATGTGAGATATCAAGAGGAATAACTTACTTGTAATCAGAATTCCTAATCAGGAAGAGACAAATAAAACCACAGAGAAATTTATTAAAGATTTGTTGGGAAGGAACTTCCCTAATGTGATGAAATACGAGAAGATAAGCATTCAAGAAGTTCAACAAACCCCAAACAGGATAGATCCCAAAAGAATATCACCAAGACATATCATAAGCAAACTTTCCAAAAGCAAAGACAAAGAATTATGAAAGCAGCATGGGGTAGGGTGGGGGGAAGTTACTGAAAAAGGGCAACAAGTAAGACTAAGCTCTGATAAGTTGGCAGAAACTGCAAGTGAAAAGCCAATGGGATGACATATATAAAATGCTGGAAAAAAAAAAAATGCTAACCAAGAATTATATACCCAGCAAAATTGTCCCTCAAATATGCTGGCAAAATTAGGACATTTCCAGGTAAACAAAAATTAAGGGAATTTATTCAAACCAGACCAATCTTTGAAGAGATGGTAAAGGGAGTTTATGGTAGTTAAGCTTGTGTGTTAACTTGGCTGGGCCTGGTTGAGTGGCTGGGCAGCTAAATATAGTTATTTCCCATGATGACACTGTAATCAACTCTATGGTGGAATCTACTGGAGCAGCTGAGTAGCTGCTTTAGGGATGTGGTCTGCTTCCAGTACATAAGAAGCAACTTTGAGGAAGGTCTCTAGCTTTTGGCATGCTTGGACCCTGCATGTAGCCAAGTCTTCATTCAGCAGCCTGCCGTGCTCTGCTGATCTTGGGACTTTTAATGGACTTGAATCAATGGCCTGCCATGTGGTTTGGTAATATTGGGACTGTGCCTTTTCACTTGTTGACCTTGGGTTTGTCAGCCTCAGAAGCCAGTAACTGCCTGAGTGAAGAGATGCCTCTAGCTACAGTGGGCCAAGGTTGAGGGGCTTTCACCCAGTGCCTAGAACCTGGCACTTTGAACTCAGACTTCCAGCCTCCAGAATTGTAAGAGAATAAATCCCTGTTTGTTCGAGCCATCTCATTTGTGGTATATTCCTGTCAGAGCAGCACTGGGAAACCAAAACAGAGTCCTTGGGAGAGAGAACCAACAAGTGGAGAGAATGACTGGTGATTAACACATATGACAACATAACCCAGAAACCAACCCAGATATAGAAGTATCCAAAATAAAATAAACTTACAAGACTGAAAAGAGAGAACCAGAGACATCAATTTATAATTGAAAACAACTACAAAGCAAAAAGAGAATAAATAGTGTAGGTACAGAATTTCTAAATGGAAGGGAAGTCAAGATGATTTCTAAATATAATGGACTATTTTAAACTTGGGAAGCAAATAATAAATCACAGGGTAACCTCAAAGAAAATCAATGAACCTTCTCATCAAAATAAAAAAAAAAAAAAAAAAGGAAAGGCACAAATACTTAGCAAATACTAAAACAATAGCAACAAAGGAAATGATAAAATTATGAACAAAATGAGCTCAGAACAGAAAATTATATGGAACAAAGAAATTAGCAACACCATAATAATAATAATAATATAATAATGAAAGGACAGCAATAAATCCATACTTGATAATTACACTGAATGGAAATGGATTACATGCACTAATCAAGAGACAGACATTTGCAGAATGGTTAAGAAAACATGACCCATCAATATGTTGTCTACAAGAGACCTTAGAGACAAAGACAAAAATAGACTAAAAGGTTGGAAAAAAATATATTAAGCAAATAGCAATTTAAGAAGATAAAAGGAGTGACAAAATTAATTTCTGATAAAACAGACTTTAAGATTAAAACCACCATAAGAGACAAGGAAGGACATTATATAATGATTAAAGGATCAATCAAACAAGAGGACATAACTGTAATAAATATCTATGCATCCAATGAAAGAAGCCTAAAATACATAAATCAAACTTCAACAGAATTGAAAAGAGAAATAGACAACTCCACAATAATAGTAGGAGATTTTAATACTCCACTTTTAATGAAGGATAGAAAACTAAAAAGAAACTCTGAACAAAGACACAGAGGAAGTAAACATTACAATGAACCAACTTGACCTTATAGACATATACAGAACACTTCCCCCAACACAGCACAATAAACATTATTTTCCAACATATATGGAACATTTATCCAGAATAGACCATATGTCAGTACACAGAGCAAGCCTCAATAAATTTTAAAAAGTCAGAATAGCTGCAAGCATCTTCTCAGGTCACAATGCTATAAAATTAGAAATCAAGATCAAGGGAAAAAATGCAAACACATGGAAACTGAAAAACACTCTTTAAAAACTACTGGATGATAGAAAAGTAAAAATAAAATTAAATAATCCTTTGAAGAATGAGAACACAATATACCAAAATCTTTGGGACACAGAAAAAGCAGTTCTCTTTTTATCACATTTATTTACATCAATAAATACCCATATCAAAAAAGAGGAAAGAACCAAAATCAACACCTTAACCCAGCATCCCCAACAATTAGAGAAAAGAGCAGCAAAAGAAAGAATGAAAGAAAGGAAGGAAGGAAGAAAAGCCTACAGTCAGAAGAAAAATATAATAAAGATTTGAGCAATAAGTGAAACAGAAAAACAATACAATCAACAATACTAGAAGTTAGTTCTTTGACACCACAAAAGAACCAACTGAAATAAAAAGGATATAATATAGGATACTGTGAAGAACTGTACTGCAACAAATTTGAAAACCTAGAAGAAATGGAGAGATTTCTACAATCATACCACCTACCTAAACTAACACAGACTGAGATAGAAAATTTGAACCAACTCATAACAGAAGAAGAAATTGAATGGGTCATTTAAAAAACCATAAACAAAACAAAACAAATCCTAGCCCATACAGCTACACTGGTGAATTCTACCAAATGGTCAGAGAAGTGCTCACATCAGTCCTACTCAAGAATTATTCAAGAATGTAGAAAAGGGGAGTTCTGGCAAGATGGCGGACTAGGCAGAAGGACTGCACAGACCCTCTTCAACAAAGACAAGGGAAACCAATTGACACAGACACAGAAGATAATCTTGG
>NW_006921617.1:9772197-9775737 GCF_000298275.1 Orycteropus afer afer
TGGTCAATGACATGAGACAAAGTATATGTGAACTGCTGTATGGAAAGTGAATTCACTCTGTAAATCTTCACCCAAATCACAATAAATAAAATAAAATTAAAAAAAAAAAAAAAGAAGCAAGAATGGCCAGACTTCATCTCACGTACTTTGGTCATGTTGTCAGAAGGAACCATTCCCTGGAAAAGGATACCACGCTTGGTAAAGTAGTGGGTCAGTGAAAAGGGGAAGGTCCTCAATGAGATGGACCAGCCCAGTGGGTGCAATGACAAGCTCACATATAGCAGGCATCATCAGACTGACACCGGACCAGACAGTGTTTTGTTCTGCTGTAACAGGGTTGCTAGGAGTCAGAGCTGACTTGACAACACCTAACAACAACAACGTTTGTACAGCCCTGTGAATATACTGAAACTACTGAATTGTATATTTTAAATGGGTGGATTTTATGGTATGCAAATTGCATCTGAATAAAAACATGCGAACCCCCCCAAAAAAAAGAATGTAGAAAAGGATGGAATGCTCCCAAATGCATCATATAAAGCAAGCATAACCCTGATACCAAAACCAAGCAAAGACACCACTAAGAAGGAAAATTGCAGACCAATCATGAGCATAGACACATAGACACAAAATTAATTCAGCAAAATACTAGTCAATAGACTCTAACAACATATCAAATAATAATAACAATACATCATGACCAAGTGGGATTCATACCCAGTATGCATAAATGGTTCAACGTTAGAAAAACAGTCAACATAATCCATCACATAAACCAATAAAACCAAACCAAATTCATTGTCAAGTTGATCCCAGCTCATAGCAACCCCTCCTTGGGTTTCTGAGATGATATCTCTACAGAAGTAGATTGCCCAGTCTTCCTTCCGAGGAGTGGCTGGTGGGTCTTCAAAAAATAGTGCTGGCAAAACTGGATATCCTTTTGCAGCAAAATGAAACAAGATCCATATCTCACACCATACACAAAAATGAACTCAAGATGGATCAAAAACCTAAAACTATAAAGTTCATCAAAGAAAAAAATAGGGGAAAACTTAGGGGCCCTAATATATGGCATAAAGAGACTGTCAAGCATGACCAAAAAGCACAAACAGAAAAAGATAAACTAGATGATTAGGACCTTCTAAAAATTAAATTCTTATGCACATCAAAAGACTTCTTCAACAGAGTAAAAAGAGAACCTACAGATTGGGAAAAAATATTTGGTAAAGATGTTTCCAACAAGGTACTTTGTCTCTAAAATGTATAGACAATTTTAACACCTCAATACCAAAAAGATAAACAATCCAATTAAAAATGGGCAGAGGACATGAACAGACACTTCACTTAAGATATCCAGGCAGCCAACAAACACTGAAGAAATGCTTGCATTCGTTAGCGATTAGAGAGATGAAAATCAAAACAACAAGGACGTATCATCTTATCCCAGCAATAATAGCAAAGTTCACAAGACAGAAAATAACAAATACTGGCAAGGTGTTGAGAGATTGGAACTCTCACACATGGCTGATGGGATTGTAAAATGATACAACCACCATGGAAAATGGTATGGTGCTTCCTTTAAAAGTTAGAAATACCATTGATCCAGCAATCCCACTACTAGGTATATATCCTAAAGAAGTGAGCACTGGGGCATAAATATGGACATGCATGTCCATCACAGCATTATTCACAATAGCAGAGAGATTGAAACAGCCTAACTGCCCATCAACAGATGAATGGATAACCAAACTATGGTGCATGCACACAATGGAATGCTGTGTGATACTAAAGAATAATGAAGAATCCACAAACCACCTCATAACGTGGATGAACTTGGAGGACATTATCCTGAGTGAAATAAGTCAATTCCAGTAAGGCAAATATTCCTTATATTATAAAATGGAAAGGTTTATACACAAAAGGAAACTTTTTTTGTTGGTTATCAGGGATGGATTGGGAGGGGAGGTTAAATTGTTAGCTAGGTAAGAGACATACTGATTTGGGTAAAGGGAAAGGTCGCTATGAGTTGAAATAGACTCGATGGCATATTACAACATAACAACAATCTTTAGATGGATACATAGGTAGACAGGCAAGATGTTCAGATATGGGTAGAATGGAAATATACCCATGACCACATTCAGGTTTGACAGATGATATTTCTGCATATTATTTGCATGTGCTATAAAAATATCCATATATATAATAGAGTGAACAAGAGGGAAAGTTATGATAACTTCTTAGCCACAGCCAAACACCTTGAGAGAGTGAGTCCCTGGGCCTCTGGGTTTGGGACCATGGTCATGGGAGACATCAAGCTCAATTGGCATAACACACTACACAAAACATTGTTCTACATCCTACTTTAGTGAGCAGTGACTTGGATCTTAAAAGCTTGTGAATGGCCATCTAAGATGCAACTATTGGACTCTCATCCAGAGCAAGAAGAGTCAAGAAAATCAAAGACAAATGGAAGCAATTAGTTGAGAAGAACTGATGGTGCCTGGCTGCCCTTGCCAACCATTCAGAAAGGCATCAAAATTGGAGATCCTGGATAGAGTGGAAGTGAACTCAAAATCTTTTTTTTATTATTTTTATGCATTTTATTGAAATATAATTCATGTACAGTGAAATACACAAAACTAAAGTGACATGGTCAATGCATTCTTTTCTTTTCTTTTTGCGGTGTTCCCTCCCCTCCTTTCCCACCCCTGGCAACCAACAAAGAAAGTTTCCTTCCATACATAAACGTTTCCTTGACCCTCCACAACAACAAATTAATATGATCTTTGTCCTTCTGTGATTGATTTATTTCACTCAGCATAATGTCCTCCAAGTTCATCCATGTTATGCAGTGTTTTGCTGACTCTACATTATTCTTCAGTGATGCATAGTATTCCATTGTGTGTATGTACCATAGTTTGGTTACCCATTCTTCTGTTGATGGGCACGTAGGTTGTTTCCATCTTTTTGCTATTGTAATTTGTTGTTGTCATTTTGTTACATGCTTTTTCATGGTGTCGATTTCTTTGTTCCATATAATTTTCTATGCTGAGCTCATTTTGTTTATGAATCGTGTTATCACTTCCTTTGTTGCTGTTGTTTTAGTATTTGCTAAATATTTGTGCTGGTCCTCTTTTTCATTTTGATGTGAAGATTTATCATTTTTCTTTGAGGTTACCCTGTAATTTATAGTTTTCTTCCAAAATTTAGAACAGTCTGTTCTGTCTTGTAGTTATCTTGACTTCCTTACCATTTAGAAGTTCTATAACTACACAATTTTTTCTCTCCTTTTGGTCTGTAGTTGTCCTCATTTGTCAATTGATGTCTCTGGTTCCCTGTTTACAATCTTGTAGACTTATTTACTTTGGATACTTCCATAGCTAGGTTGGTTTCTGGGTAATGTTATCATGTGTGTTAATGGTCAGTTACTGTTTTCTGTTGTTGGTTCTCTATCTAAAGGACTCCCTTCAGTATCTCTTGTAAGGTTGGTCTGGTTTTAACAAATTCCCTTAATTTCTGCTTCTCTGGAAATGTCCT
>NW_006921617.1:9775927-9786385 GCF_000298275.1 Orycteropus afer afer
ATTCTTTCTTTGTCTTTGGTTTTGGTGAGTTTGATTATGACAAGTCTTGGTGATTTTCTTTTGGGGTCTATCCTGTTTGGGGTTCGTTGGGCTTCTTGAATGGATATATTCTCATCTTTCATCATACCAGGAAAATTCTCTTCCAACAAATCTTCGACAATTTTTTCTGTGGTTTTATTTGTCTCTTCCTATTCTGGAATTTCAATGACACATAGGTTATTCCTTTTGATGGTATCCCACATGAACCTTAGGCTTTCTTCATTTTGTTTTGATCTTTTTTTCTGATTGATCCTTTTCCTAAGAAGTATTGAAGTATTTGCCTTCAATCTCACTAATTCTGTTTTCCATTGATTCAGTTCTACTCCTTTGCCCATTCAATATGTTATCTATTTCTGTAAATTTAGTATTAATCTTCTGAATTTCTGTCTGTAGATTTTGTATCATTTCTAACTTTTCAGTTATTTTGTCATTTTGTTCTTGTATTGACTTTCAAAATTGTTCTTGGGTCTTCTCTGTGTTTTATTCAATTTTGTCAGTGTTTTCCTTGATCTGTCTCTCAATTCAGTGAAGGTACCTAAATATAATTCTTTTAAATTCTTTATCAGAGAGTTCTAATGCTGCGTCTTCTTTAGGGATGTGTTTTGGGTCTATATCCTGGTCCCTTGTTTCTCCTGCTTTATCTTGCTTCTTTGTGTGGACTGTGATGCTCTGTTGTCTCCAAAGCATTGTGACATTTTTGTGTTTATATTTAATTGGTAATTGTGTGTCAGAGTGACTTGCCCACAGTTTTTGTTTTCTTTGTTTTGTTTGTACCTACATAAGCAGGGTACTGTGCTGTGCTTCTCTGTTCCCTAGTTGGCAGCACTTTTACATCACCACTTGTCTCCTATCCCATTGTCAGCCTCCTGTATGTCCGTGCTGTCCTTGGCAAACAGAGCCTATTCTTAGGTTCCTAGAATCCAGATGAGAATGCTGTCACTTTCGAGAACTCAAAATCTTAAAAGAGACCAGGCTTACTGGTCTGATGGAGACTGGTGAAACACCCGAGACTATAGCCCCTAGTCATCCTTCAGGCCTGGAATTGAACTCACCCCAGTAGCTTCACTTCCAACCAAAAAATAGGCCTATGAAGTAAACAATTACACCAAGGAAGTGAACTTCTTAGAACAATTAACCATGGATGATCAGAAGGGCAGCATTTGTACATGGGGAAAGCTCAGAAGGCAGGAATGCATAGGAAAGAAGGACAGAGGGAAAAAGTAACCCCCGGGGAGGGAGGAATGGAAAGAGAGTTGTTAAAATGTAGAGATTACAATCAACATCACAAAGGAAAATCCCTATGAACTGTTGAATAGAAAACAAATTTGCTCTGCACATTTCCACACAAATCACAATAAAAAGTTTTGTTTTGTTTTTTAAAAAACTGAAATCCCTATGAAGCATAGTTCTACTCTGACACACATGCAGAGTTGAGTCAGAATCAAATCCATGGCTGCTGTTTTTTGTTTTCTTTAATATGGCAGCAAGACAGAGAGAAAAGGTGTGGCAAGATTCCCTATGGGGCAGTTCTATGTCCCACAGGGTCACTATGAGTCAGGATTGACTCAACGACAGCACCAGGTATTCTCCCTGAATCCATGAGTGGACTGCTAGGGACTGTGGATTTCAGGTTAAGAATAACTGAGGGAGAACCACTTTGGGGGATCCAGAGGTGAAGACAAGGATTCCCTACTGCCATCTTTCCATATCCCACTGGTTCTTCCAGGGGGACAGGCCAATCTGGTAGCACATTTTCCTGCCTTTGGGATGCTCTCAGTCTGGTTGGAGATGGGAGATGTACAAACTTGAACATGCCTCATGGTTATTTTCAAGGACCTGACACACATAATAGGTGCCTCTGGAAGTGCTGTGTGAGGGAGAAACCCCTTCCAGCTTCATGGTCCAACACTGAGGGTGACTGGCCTTTCAGAGCCTTCACACAGATATCCTCTCAATTCTCACAAGGACTCTCTGAGTTAGGAACCATTAGCTTCATTTTGCAGGGAAGACAGACACAGGTAACATTCCCAAGGGCCTTAGTCAGAGGACACAATTTGGAGGGTGGTCTGACCAGGCAGACTCTACTTCAACCACCACAGTATTCTGTCTGCCATATGAGGCTGAGACTTGCAAAGGTGTACTAGATAGGACACCCGGGAGAGCAAAGTCCAAAGGTAGGAATTCTAGGTCATACTCAAGAGAATGAGTAGCTGGAGTGACAAGGCAAAACCCCCAAATGGTTGGCAGAATGAAGTTGGGAAGGAAGTGGGGACTCCTGGGGTGTGATTTGAATATAAAACTCAAAGCTATTGATTCCAACTCATGGTGACCCCCATTGGATTTCTGAGGCTATAAATCTTTATGGAAGTAAATTGCCCCATCTTTCTTCCATGGAGTGGCTGATGGGTTTGAACCACTGACCTTTTGGTTAGCAGACAAATGCCTTATCCACTATGCCACCAGAGCTACCTTTGAATATAGGGATGGGGAATTTGTGATTCCCACCATGGGCCTGGCATATGCAGGTGTCTCCTGCACAAATAATGTCACCTACTCGTCATAGCCCTGAGTGGCCACCCCAAGCTCACACTCTTGACTGAATTCATAGGTCATTTTTACAACCAGTCCTCCCTGACCCCTACCCATGGGCTGAGTTATTTATGAGTGTTGCCTGCCCACATCCACACACACAACCTAGTCACTGGTTTTGAACCACCCAAAAGAGGCAGACTCCTCAGATGGCCCTGGTGCTGGGTGCCGGCAGGTGGCTGGGGTGATGGGCCAACTGCTCACTGCCTGCCTGGCGGCCCCATGGAGCTAGCTGCCTTAGGATGGCTCCTGGGTCCTGTGCACTGGGCAGCAAACCAGTGGGAAGGCTGAGCCCACTCTAGGCTTGCACAAGGCACACTCTGTTCAGGAAATATTTCTGAGATGGCAGACACATGTGTTCCCTGGTGAAATGAGTGATTCTTTGCTACAGCTGGGAGCTGGTTTTCTGTGGCCCGACCAGCAGCAGTTTGCCTTTAGTAAAATAAACAGTGGCACATAAACCTGTGTCCAGTGCCATCCAGTTCTGCTGGGGAGTGGTCTGAAGGAGCCACACACCCCTCCTCCCAGCCTCCATTCTTTGGCAGCTGGGGAATAAATCTCATTTAAACTGCCTGAGCCAAAAGGAACATTTGAGTCATTTATTTTCTGCTCTCCCTGTGAAAAGGCCCTCAGGACTGGTGAAGCCAAGGCCTGTGCTCATTTGTCTTCACACTGCCACCCTGACTGAGGCTTGGGGAGAACAGTGGAAGCGCTTGGGAATGCAGAGACTGAATCCAGCCTTCCTGCGCTGGGTCCAGCAGATTTGCACGACAATAGAAGTTAAGTGAACTGGCTCCGTGAAAAGACCTCTAACTTGGAGACAGAACCCTGGGTATGATCTCAGGCTCTCACTATCCTAGCAAGTCATTCAATAGTTCCTTCATTTCTTTCCTCCTGTCTCTATTCATCAAATGCACGCTGAATGCCTGCTGGGTGCTAGTCTTTGTCAACAGACAAACAGTAGCAGACCTCAATTGCCCTTGAAGGAAGTCAACCACTGCCATTGCTGGAGCTGAAATCTGGCTCTTGGAATTGGTATGGCTGAGAGAAATAAATGCATGAGGCAGTGGGCAAATTCTGCGTGAACTAGCAAGAAGCTAGAATTTGTCCTTGAGACAGAAACTCCCCATTCTCGGAGGAGCAAGCTCTGGCAACTTGCTTTGTGAGAGTAGATGTAATTCAAATAGATACTCCCTGTCCTCATCTGACTGCTAACCAGAAGGCCAGTGGTTCAAAACCCACCAGCCACCCCTCAGAAGGAGGACTGGGCAATCTACTTCCAAAGTGATACTGCTTTGGAAACTCAAAGAAGGGTTGCTGTGAGTTGGAATCGACTTGGTGGCAGTGAGTTTGGGTTTTTTTGTTGTTGGCACTCTGGTGGTGTAATGTCTAAAGGCATTTGACTGCTAACTAGAAGGTTGGAGGTTCAAGCCTACCAGCCATTCTGTGGAAGGAAGATGGGGCAATCTACTTCTGTAAGGATTTACAGCCTTGGAAACCCAATGGGGGTTGCTATGAGTTGGAATCGAATGGATGGCCATGAGTTTGGTTTTGGTTTGGTTCTCTGGGAAGGTGCCCTGATAGCATAGTGGTTAAAGCACTCAGTTGCTAACCTAAAGGTCTGCAGTTGAAACAGCAGCCACTTTGCAGGAGAAAGATATGGCAGTCTGCTTCTGGAAAAATTTACAGGCTTGGAAACCCTATGGGGCAGTTCTGCTCTGTCCTATGTAGAGAGAGGTGCTATGAATTGGAATTAACTCAATGTCAGTGCATTTGGTTTGGTTTGGGGTCTCAGGAAGGCCCTGAGTCTACAGGAAGACACATAGACTGAATTTTTTTTTTATCTTAATAACAGTTTGAAATGTAATTCACATACCCTAAAATTCAGCCAAGGGCCCTGGTGGCCCAGTGGATATGCCCTTGGCTGCAAACTGAAAGGTCAGTGATTCAAACTTACCAACCACTCTGTGGGAGAAAGATCTGGCAGTCTGCTTCCATAAAAATTAAGCCTTGGAAACTCTACAGGGCAGTTCTGTTCTGCCCTAAAGGGTTGCTATGAGTTGGAATCCACTCAGTGGTAGTGGGTTATAAAATTCAGCCAGAGTCCCTGAGTGATACAAATGGTTAACACTCTCAGCTACTAATGGTAGGGTTGGAGGTTCAAGACACCCAAGGGCACCTCACAAGAAAGGCCTGACAGTTCACTTTCAAATAATCAACCATTGAAAACCATGTGAAGTACAGTTCTACTCTGACATACACAGGTCTCTGTGAGTCAGAGTCAACTTGACAGCAACTGGTGAACTAGTGAAAAAAAAAACCAACAGTTAAACGATGTGACTCTGTAGTTTTTAGTGTGTTTACAGAATGGTGCAACTATTATCACTGTCTAATTTTAGAACATTTTCATCACCCAAAAAAGAAGCCTGAAGTATCTCTGACTTCTCTACTTGGGAGTGGAGAGAGGTGGTGGAGTGAGAGTCATGAATGTGGGGCATGGAAAAATTAGGGACAGGAAAGAGGAAAGGGATCTAGGAACCTGAGGTAGGTGAGGCACTCCACGAGACAGCAGGAGGGAGAGTGGTCAACACTCCAGAGTTTTCTTTTTCAGCCAGTGCCTGTTGGTTTGATGCTGAAAAGGTCTCAGCGCTTCAGACTAAGATGAACTACAAAGACAGACCTGGCAATCTACTTCTGAAAATCAGCCAGTGAAATTCCTGTAGATGACAATGGTGCAGTCCACAGCCCATCATGGGGAAGACACAGGACCAGGCAGCATTTTGTTCTGTTTTGCGTGGGGTTGCCATGAGTCAGGACTGACTCGAAGGCAGCTAACAACCCTTATGTTATCCTCATCCCTCAATGAAGTCCATCACACACCATAGCCTTGTGTTGGCTGCCCTTTGGAGACTTGAGGCTCTGGGCCCACTGTCTGTGATAAAGTTGGACAGGGGAGAGGAGAAGTGGTGATGACTGTTAGCTGGCACCACTTTACGCTCTCAGCTCCTACAAACTGTCCTCTTCTCATTAGGGATCGTGAAGCTACAACTGCATCAATGCCATGCATTGTGTTTGTGTGTATACTGACTGTTACCAAGTATCTACTCTAGGTCAAGTACTCTGTCCACAGTGGCAGAACTACTGTGGCTGTCAGAGTTGGCAGTCCAACAGGACAGACTGATGCCCACAGGAAAAATGCGTAAGTGGGCAGCAAAGGCAGAAGAGTAAGAAGTGTTAGCTGTTAGTCTCCAGGTTCCCAACCATGGCCTTGGTCTTCAGGTGTAGGCTGTTTGGTGATCTCCCTCTCAGTGTGGGGAACAGACTGGGAAAGTAGTCCGCATGTGCTGGGCTGGGTCCCCATCTGCAGCCTGCCACACTCCCACCCTAGTTGAGGCTGGTAGTAATCCACTCGTGCAGGACAAGCCCAGGGCCAGTTCTGCCACCAGGAGTGGGATGAGGGAGCCTGGACACATCTCCAGGACTCTGTTCAGAGTGGTCTCTGCTTACCTAGTACCTTAGTAATAGAAATCCCATTTCTCTGAAGAACTACGTAGACAGCCAACAAACTACATTCCCTGGCTTCCCATGCAGTCCCTGTGGTTATTAGACAACTGGTTTCTGACAACTGAGATGTAAGCAGAAGTTAATAGGAGAGACTGCTGGGGCCGTTGCTTTAAAAAGCATCAGGTAGGTAGAACAGGCCTTTATGACCTTTCTGCCTTCCTTCTGCTTCTTGCCTGGGCTGAGGACATGATAGCTGGAGTTCTAGCATCTATCTTAGACTTTAGGACAACTCTGAGTGTAGAAGTAATGGTTTAAGAATAGTGGTGAGGAAGGAAGAAGGAGCCCGAGTCAGAGGGTGGAACCCCCCTGCCAGCTGGAGCTGCCCACCTCTAGGCTATCTTTATTTGACAGAAACCAATCGAGTTCTTCCTTGTTCAGCAGCTGTTAGTTCCATATCTGTTACTAGCAGCCAAAGGCAATTCTAACTGAAACAAACTCTATCTGTACACTGAGGAAATAATCCTAGAAACTAAACTATATGAAGAAGAACACAGCATCAGGATTGGAGGAAGATTCATTAACAACCTGTGATATGCTTTGCTTGCTGAAAGTGAAGAAGACTTGAAGCACTTACTGATGAAAATCAGAGACTACAGCCTTCAGTATGGATTACACCTCAACATAAGGGAAACAAAAATCCTCACAAGTGGCTCAGTAAGCAACATCATGATAAAGGGAGAAAAGATTGAAGTTGTCAAGGATTTCATTTTACTTGGATTCATAACCAACACCCATGGAAGCAGCAGTGAAGAAATCAAATGACATATTGCACTGAGCAAATCTGCTGCAAAAGATCTCTTTAGTGTTAAAGAGCAAAGATGTCACTCACTTTGAAGACTAAGGCACGCCTGACTCAAGCCATAACAATGTGAGACCTGGACAATGAATAAGGAAAACCAAAGAACTGATGGATTTGAATTGTGCTGTTAGCGAAGAATGTTGAATGAACCATGAACTGCTAGAAGAACAAACAAATCTGTCTTGTAGGAGATACAGCTGGAATGCTCCTTCAAAGCAAGAATGGCCAGACTTCTCTTGTACTTTGGTTATATTGTCAGAAGAGACTATTCCCTAGAGAAAGATATGCTTGGCAAAAAAGAGAGTCAGCGAAAAAGGGGAAGACACTCAATGAGATGGACAGACACAGTGGCTGCGATGATGGACTCAAGCATGGCAATGACTGTGAGGACAGCACAGGACCAGGCAATGTTTCATTCTGTTGTACATAGGGTTGCTGTGCTGACTCAGTGGCACCTAACAACAACAATGCTTTGGAGTGAGGTAAAGCTGACTGTGAATATTCTTTTTACACACACAATTATTACACAGTGTAGAAATGACCTGTTACTTATTTGCCCTTTCCCCTACGTTGTAAGCTTCTTCAAGGTAGGATCCATGGCCGTTGAAGTGTTTCTTCTTGTTTTTGTTTCATTTAATTTTATTGTTGTTGTTGAAAATATGCACAGCAAAACATAAACTAATTCAACAACTTCTACCTGTACCATTCAGTAACATTAATTACATTCTTCAAGGTGTGCAACTCTTCTCAACCTCCTTTTCTGATTTGTTCTTCTCACATTAACATAAATTTACTACCCCCTAAGGTTCCTATCTAATCTTTTGAGTTGTTGTTGTTAGGTGCCGTCAAGTCATCTCTGACTCCTAGCGACCCTATGCACAGCAGAACGAAATACTGCTTGGTCCCGTGCCAGCTCCACAATCCTTGTTATACTTGTGACCATCACCACAGCCACTGTGTCAGTCCATCTCACTGAGGGTCTTCCCCTCTTTCATCGACCCTCCACCTTACCAAGCATGACATCCTTCTCCAGGGAATGGTCCCTTCTGATAACATGACCAAAGTAAGGTGAGACAAAGTTTGGCCATTCTCACTTCCAAGGAGGATTCTGGCTGCACTTCCTCCAGGACAGATTTGTTAGTTCTATTAGCAGTCCATGGTACCTTCAGCATTCTTCGCCAGCACCACAACTCAAAAGCATCAGTTCTTCTTCAGTCTTCCTTATTCATTGTCCAGCTCTCACATGCATATGAGGCAATTGAAAATATCATGGCTTGTGTCAGACACACCTTAGTCTTCAAGGAGACATCTTTGCTACTCAGCACTTAAGAGAGGTCCTTTGTAGCTGATTTGCCCAGTGCTATACATCATCTGATGTCCTGACTGCTGCTGCCATTGTAGAACCAAGCAATGTGAAGTCTTTGACAACTTCAATCTTTCCTCCATTTATCGTGATGCTGCTTATAGATCCAGTTGTGAGGATTTTGTTTTCTTTAAATTTAGATATAAGCCATACTGCAGACTGTAGTCTTTGATCTTCATCAATAAGAGCTTCAAGTCATCCTCACTTTCAGCAAGCAAAGTTGTGTCATCAGTGTATCACAGGTTGTTAATGATTCTTCCTCCAATCCTGATGTCATGTTCTTCTTCATATAGTCCAGCTTCTCAGATGGATTATTTGCTCACCATATAGATTGAATAGGTATGGTAAAGGGATACAACCTTGATGCACTCCCTTCTTGATTTTAAACCATGCAGTGTCCCCTTGTTCTGTTTGAATGACAGCCTCCTGGTCTATGTACAGGTTCCTCATGAGTACAATTAGGTGTTCTGGAATTCCCACTCTTCTCAATGTTATCCACAATTTGTTATGATCCATACAATCAAATGCTTTTGCATAGTCAATAAAACACAAGTAAACATCTTTCTGGTATTTTTTGCTTTGAGCCAAGATCCATCTGACATCACCAATGATATCCCTTGTTCCACATCCTCTTCTGAATCCAGCTTGCACCTCTGCAAGTTCTCTGTCAGTATACTGCTGCAATCGATTTGAATTATCTTCAGTAAGATTTTATTTGCAGGTGATATTAATGATATTGTTTGATAATTTCCACATTGTGCAGGATCACCTTTCTGTAGAATGGGTACAAGTATGGATCTCTTCCAGTCAGTTGGCCAGGTAGCTGTCTTCCAAATCTCTTCGCATAACCAAGTGAATGCCTCCAGTGGGGCATCTGTTTGTTGAAATATCTCAATGGGGATTCTGTCAGTTCCTGGAGCCTTGTTCTTCACCAGTTCCTTCAGTGCAGCTTTGACTTCCTTCAATACCATTGGTTCTTGAACTTATGCCACCTCCTGAAATGGATGAAGATCGACCAGTTCTTTTTGGTACAGTGACTCTGTGTATTCCTTCCACCTTCTTTGATGCTTCCTGCATCATTCAGTATTTTGCCCATAGAATCTTTCAGTATTGCAACTCGAGATTTAAATTTTTTCCTCAGTTCTTGCAGCTTGGGAAATGCTGAGAATGTTCTTCCCTTTTGTTTTTATAATTCCAGGTCTTTGCACATTTCATTATAGTAATTGGCTTTGTCTTCTTGAACTGCTCTTTGAAATCTTTTGTTCAGCTTTTTTATTATCATTTCTTCCATTTGCTTCAGCTAATCTCCACTCAAGGGCAAGTTTCAGAGTCTCTTCTGACAACCATTTTGGTCTTTTCTTTCTTTCTCATATTTTTAATGACATCTTGCTTTCTTTATGGATGTGCTCTTGATGTCATCCCACAATTCTTCTGGTTTTTGGTCATTGGTGTTCAATGCATCAAATCTATTCTTTAGATTATCTCTAAATTCAGGAGGGATATATTCAAGGTCATATTTTGGCTCTTGTGGACTTGTTTTAATTGTTTTCAACTTCAAATTGAACTTGCATATGAGCAGTTGATGGTCTGTTCCACAATCAGATCCTGGCCTTGTTTTGGCTGAAGATATTGAGCTTTTCCATTGCCTCTTGCCACAGATGTAATCAGTCTGATTCCTTGTACTCCATGTGGCAAAGTTCACATGTATAGCCGCCATTTGTGTTGTTGAAAAAAGGTATTTGTAATGAATAAGTCATTGGTCTTGCAAAATTCCATCATGTGATCTCCAGTGTTATTTCTGTCACCATGGCCAAATTTTCCAACTGCTAATGATTCTTCTTTGTTTCCAACTTTTTGCATTCCAGTCACCAGTGATAATTAACACATCTTGATTACATGTTCAGTCAATTTCAGACTGCAGAAGTTGATAAAAATCTTCAATTTCCTCATCTTTGGCTTTGGTGGTTTGTGCATAAATTTGAATAATAGTCGTATTAACTGGTCTTCCTTGTAGGTGTATGGATATTATCCTATCACTGACAGCATTATATTCAGGACAGATCTTGAAACTTTTTTTTGTGATGATGAATGCCACACCATTCCT
>NW_006921617.1:9786695-9792572 GCF_000298275.1 Orycteropus afer afer
TCTGTAGTGAAACCCGAGGAGGGGTCACTATGAGTCGGGTCCGACTCAACGGCACATAACAACAACAACAACAATGCCTAGGATATCAATCTTTATGCGTTCCATTTCATTTTTGACAACTTCCAATTTTCCTAGATTCATACTTCGTGCATTCCATGTTCTGATTGTTAATGGATGTTTGCAGCTGTTTATCCCTACTTTGAGTCATGTCATGTCAGCAAATGGACGTCTCGAAAGCTTTTCTTTGTCCATATCAGTAAGTTTGGTTCTACTCTGATGATGCAGCTCTTTCCCAGTCGTATTTTGAGAGCCTTCTGACCTAAGGGGCTTGTCCTCCTGCACTGTATTGGACAATGTTTCTGGGCTATTCATAAAGTTGCCCAGTAAAGAATCAGACAGTGTTTCTCTGCTATTCATACGGTTATCCCTGGCCAATTCTTTGAGAAGTGGATGGCCTCTTCCTTCTTCCTAGTCTTTCTCAGTCTGTAAGCTGCATTGAAACCTGTGTACCATGTGCAACCCTGCTGGTGTTTGAAACACTGGTGGCACAGCCTCAAGCCTCACAGCTACATGCATCCACCACAGTACGACAAACTGACAGACAATTTTGTTTCCCTTAGCTGTTTGAAAACTCTCCACCCTCCCCTTAGCTGAATCCTGCTGCTGCTTGGTCAGTCTCATCACCCAGCTTCTCTTTCCTGCCTCTTTCAAGTAGCTGTTGTCAAATTGATCCCCTGTGGATAGATCTTGGAAGAGCACAGTGCTCAAGGCAGATATCCTTTACTAGTTAAGCTAAAGTATTGTTTTGTTTTAAGAAGACTTTAGGGAATTTTTTTTGGTTTAAGATTTAAAGATAATCTCAGAACAATAGTGTGGTAATTAAGGTTGTGTATCAACTTGGCTGGGCCAGGTTTCTGAGTGGCTTGGCTGCTTGATGTGGTTATTCCCCATGATGAGATTGTAATCACCTCCATGGTGCAATCTGCTGTGAAACATTAATCAGTGGAAAGGGTGCTGCCTTTGAGGTGCTGCCTGCTTCCAGTATCTATGGACAAGCTTTGAGAAAAGTCTCTAGCTTTTTGGCACATTTTGGGCTGTGTTCCTGCCCTCTTGAGATTGTTTCTGGATTTGAACAAGTGACCTGCCATTTCTTTGCTGATCTTGGGATTGTGCCATTTTTTCTGCTGATCTTGGGTTCATTAGCCTCAACAGCCAGTAGCTGCATGAGTCAGAAGAAGCCTGCAGCTCCAGTGGGCCTGGAACAAGAGGCAAAGCTGGACCCCAAGACAGAGGGGCTCTAGGCCAGCATTCTGAATTCAGACTTCTAGCCTCCTAAACTGTAAGAGAATAAATTTCTGTTTATTAAAGCCAGTCACTTGTGGTATTTCTTTTATAGCAGCACTGGAAATCTGAGAAAATCATTTGAGGAATTCATGCAGCCTCCATTGTACTAGTAAGTCTGGAATCCATAAGAATTTGAAATTCTGTTCTGTTTTCCTCCTTTTGATCAATATTCTTCTAGAGAATCTTTGATCAAAATGTGCAGTAATGGTAGCCAGGCACCACCCAGTTCTTCTGGTCTTGTGGCAAAGGAGGCAGTTGTTCATGGAGTCAATTAGCCACACATTTCATATCCTCTTCCTATTCCTGATTCTCCTCCCTCTATTGCTCCTGATGAATAGAGACCAGTTGTGGCTTGGTGATGTTTGTCTTCACAATGCATAGCCCAGAGCCTGCACAAAAAAAAAGTGTGCAAGAAATGTTGACCTGACCACTCCTTCAAAAGTTGGAACTAGAAATACCATTTGACCCAGCCATTCCATTACTAGGTATATATCCTAAAGAAGTGAGAGCCATGACAAGAACAGACATTTGCACACCCATGTTCATTGCAGCACTATTTACAATAGCCAAAAGATGGAAGCAACCTAGATGTCCAACAACTGAGGAATGGATAACCAAACTATGGTACATACACACAATGGAATACTGTGCAACCCTAAAGAATAATGTAGAATCTGCAAAACACTGCATAATGTGGATGAACTTGGAGGACATTATACTGAGTGAAATAAGTCAATCACAAAAGGACAAATATTGTATTGGTCCATTATTGTAATAGTCAAGGAAACACTTATCTATGGAAGGTCATTTTCTTTGTTGGTTACCAGGGGTGGGAGAGGAGGGGAGGGAATACTGTTAGATAGATAGAGATAAGTTTTGATTTGGGTGAAGAAAAAGGCAATGTACCAAATGTGAGTGATCAATATAGTAGCACTGAGGAAGAGAAAGACATAGAGAGCTACGTGGGAAGTACAGACAACAAAGATGAACCCTTTTGCACATATAATACGACGTGCTCAATGAAGGCAAACACAGGTATATGAGTGGATAGATGGGTGGACAGGCTGAAATATTAGGTATCTATATGAAGTGGAGAATGCATCCAAGAACATGTATAGGGTTGGCAGACAGTGGTCCAATAACTTTATGTGTATGATCTGAATTCCCAGGTGTATAATGGAGCTGACACGGGGCAAGTTTTAGTCACTGCTTGGCCAATGACACGTACCCTGAGGGACTGAGTAGTTGAACCTGTGGGCTCGGGACCATAGTCCCAGAGGACATCAAGTTCAATTGGCATAACATACTACACAAATCATTGTTCCACCTTCTACTGTGGCTAGTAGCGACTGAGATCTTAAAAGCTTGCAAGCTGCCATCTAGATGCAATGATGGGTCTCTCCTCATCCAGGGCCAAGAAGAATGAAGAAAACCAAAACTCATGGAAACAATCAGTCCTAGCTGGTACACCATCTGATCAGCAGCCTATACAATTTTGAGACCAGAAGAAATAGATGGTGCTCAGCTACTACTGTCAACCACTTGGAAGAGGATCTTTGTAGGAGATCCTGGATAGACGGGGGGAACAATGTGGAACAAAACTCAAAATCATTTGGAAAAAAGAAAAAGAAGCAGGGAACAGGTTTACTGGCCCAATGGAGCCTGGTGGAACCACTGAGACTATGGCCCCCAGCTACCCTTCAGGTCTGGAATTGAACACACACCTGTAGCTTCCAGCCAAGCAATAGACAGGCATACTAGTTGAGCATTTACCTGCGGTAGATACACTCCTTGGAGAGAACAACCAAGAGAGAAAGAAGGGCTGCTCAGGCACAGGGAAACAGCTCAAGGGGTAGGAGTGCATGGAGGGATGGTCACAGGGAAGCGGTACCTATCAGGAGGAAGTGGGAGAAGAGATGTTGCATTATGCTAAATAGTGGTCAGTGTCATGAGACAAAGTGTATGTGATCTGCTGTATGGAAAATGTATTTGCTCTGTAAATTTTCACCCAAATCACAATAAAAACAAAAATTAAAAAAAAAAAAAGAAAAGAAATGTTGACCCAAATCATTTTAAATCCTCTACACTTACTAGACTTGTGGTCTTGGACTCTGCGAGTTAATTTCCTTAATGATAAAAATAGGGGTTACATGGAGTTACTGGGTGGCACAAATAGTTAAGTGTGTGGCTATTAACCAAAAGGTTGGCAGTTCCAACCCACCCCGGGGCACCTCAGAAGAAAGGCCTTGTGATCTGCTTCCAAATGATTACAGCCATGAAAAATTCTATGGAGCACAGTTCTAGTCTACAGCAACAACAACAAAAATAGGGGTAATAATATCACCACAAAACAGGATGAAACAAGTTTAAATATATAGCATTTACCAAAATGCCTAACACATGTTAGATGTTGCAGTGCAGTGAATTGCTTGGTATGGCCCTTCTAGCCATAGTGTTTTGTGGAACTCCCACCAGATGGCTGGGTAAGACTATGTGAGGTACTTGTGGCCCACCAAGGGGATTGGATAGCTTGTTAATAATGTAAATAAGATGATGACACCCTTGGGGATGTGAAACCATGCAAATAAGGTGGATAGAACTCGATTGTGAGGATTGGTCACTGTTGCCATCTCACTAGGCTTAAAATGAGCCACCCCAGAGGTAGACAGTGGGGTCTCTCTACGATCAAGAAAGAAGAGTCAGGAATGGAGTGCATCCTATGGACCCAAGGTACCTGCACTGAACCTCTTCAATGCAGGAGACAGAAAGCTATGACACCAGAGACAGTGAGGAGAGTGGCAGAGAATGGTGGCAGCAGAAGCAGCAGAATCAAGAGACTTGCACGAGACAGAGTGGGGAGCTTCCTGGTCCACAGAGCAAGAAAGCTGAGTACCTTTGGCAGGAGGCTACCTGATGGAGTAAGGTGCCTCTGGACGTTTATCAGCAGAGTTAAAGAGCTTCGTAACATTTGCCCGAGTAGGGCAGAGGCCAGGCCTAGGGGCCAATGGCCAGAGAGCCACCTGCCTTTGGGCAGGGCTGAGAGGAGACTGTCCTGTTGAAGAACTATATCCTGAACATTCCTGATTCTGAATTATAACTTGTTACTTCCCTAATAAACCCCATAATGGTGAATATTGTCAGTGAGTTCTACATGGCTGTTGCAATGAGTCATAGGACCCAGCAGAGAAGTAGAGAGTTCTGTGGAAGGGACATTTGGTGTCCAAATTAATAAGGTTGGAGGATAGAAGCATGTCTGACCTCCACCTCATAGGAATCAGCCTTGGGCTGTTGATCTTGATCCTTTTCCTCCCTTACGAATAGAGGAGGTCGGACACTTCCACACCATTTTCACAGATGCCCAAGAAATAATGGCCATTATTAGTGTTATTGTTACGTTTTCTAATAAATCCCTCTTCTAGTTTTGACCCTCCACTACTTTTTCTGAGACCAAGTCTCTGACGTCTACCCATTGTTCTCATTAGGTTCCTGTCTTAATTTCTTTGCCTTCTTTTTGATCTTAAGACTCTTCTCAATACATGCAGTTCCCCCATTGCCTCGTTTCCAGTCCTGGCCTTTCCTCTGCTCAGCTGCCTCACCAGGCAAGTCAGACTAGAGGGAGTGTCCAGGGCCTTACGTTCTGCCCAAGGATCTTAGTCCATGGAAGAGTGTCTTTCCATAAGAGAGTAGGACATCGATTGCAAAAGTGATCCTAATTTTCCCCCTTCAAATGCCATGTTACGGTTACTTAGTGCTGCTCTGACAAGCATATACCACAAATGGGATGGCCTTAACAAACAGGAGTTTATTCTCTTACAGTTCAGGAGGCTAGAAGTCCAAGTTCAAAGTGCCAGGCTCTAGGGGCTGTGTGAAAGACCCTCGACCTTGGGCTTCAGCTCTGCCTCTTGCTCCCAGCCCACTGAAGCTAGAGGCATCTCTTCACTTGGCAGCTACTGGCTGCTGAGGCTAACAAGCCCAAAGTCAACAAATAAAATGGCGCAGTCCTGATGTTACCAAACCACACGGCAGACCATTAATTCAAGTCCATTGAAATTCTCAAGATCTGTAGAGCATGGCAGGCTGCTGAACAAAGACACAGCTATATTCAGGGTTCAAGCATGCCATAGGCTAGCGACCGTTCCCCAAGGCTTCTCCTTATATACAAGAAGTAGACCACATACCCAAAGGCAGCTATTCAGCTGCCCATAGTAGATTCCACCATGGAGTTGATTACCAGTGTCATCATGGGGAATACTACATCCAGCTGCCCAGCCAGTCAACCAGGCCTAGCCAAGTTGACATACAAACTAAACTACCACATGCCATTTGCAATGTGACTTTGCAACTCTTCTCTATAAGAAATGGAGTCATTTCCCCACTTCTTTCATGTGGGCTAGCTGTGATCTTTGTGACTTACTTTGGTCAGTAGACAGCAGTGGATGTGCCACTGCTAATTTTATTTTATTATTTATTTATTTATTTATTTAATTTTGATTTGGGTGAAGATTTACAGAGTAAATTCACTTTTCATACAGC